>NW_006441955.1:51930-88730 GCF_000325575.1 Pteropus alecto | reverse complement strand
TTATTTTTGCTCTAATTTTTATTATTTCTTTCCTTCTGCTGACTTTAGGCTTCATTTGTTCTTCTTTTTCTAGTTTTTTAAGATGAAGTGTTAGGTCGTTTATTTGGGCTCGTTCTTATTTTTGGAGATAGGCCTGTAATTATATGAATTTCCTCTTATGACCGCTTTTGCTGTGTCCAAAAAGTTTTGATATTTTGTACTAGCATTACCATTTGTTTCTATGTATCTCTCATCTCTCTTTTTTATTTCTTTCCTGACCCAGTTATTCTTCAGTAGCATGTTGTTTAATCTCCATGTATTTATTCTTTCTACTTTTTTTTTTACAGTTGATTTCCAGCTTCAAAGCATTATGATCAGAGAATATGCTTGGTTTGATTTTTACCCTCTTATATTTGTTGAGGCAATCTCTGTGTCCCAGCATGTGGTCAATCCTTGAGAATGTTCCATGTGCACTAGAAAAGGATGTAAAAGTAGCTGTTTTGGGATGAAAGGCTCTGTAAATGTCAGTTATGTCCAGTTGGTCTACTGTGTCATTTAAGTATGTTATTTCCTTATTGATTTTCCGTTTGGATGTTCCGTCCATATCTGACAGTGGGGTGTTTAGGTCCCCTACTATGATAGTGTTTTGGTCTGTTTCTCCCTTTAGTTCTGTTACTAATTGTTTTATATATTTTGAGGATCCCCACTTGGGAACATAGATATTAATAAGTGTTACATCTTCTTGGTGCATGATTCCCTTTATCATTATGAAGTATCCCTCAATATCTTTTTTTTTACCTTTTTTATTTTGAAGTCTATTTTGTCTGATATTTGTACCGCTATTCCCGCTTTTCTCTGAATGCCATTTGCTTGAAATATCATTTTCCACCCTTTCACTTTGAGTCTATATTTGTCTTTGGAACTGAGATGTGTCTCCTGGAGGCAGGATATCATTGGATTTTGTTTTTTGATCCATTCTGCAACTCTGTGCCTTTTTATTGGTGAATTCAGTCTTTTTACATTTAGGGTGATCATTGAAATATGAGGTTTTCCTATAGCCATTTTACTTTTTGCTTTCTGGTAGCTCGGTGTTTCCATTGCTTCCTTGTCTTTGTGTGTCTGTTTTTTTAATTTTGGTTGGGTTTTGTGGATTTTACTTCTGGGCCTTCTTGTTTTATGTTATATATTTCAGTTCTGAATCTTTGACTTGTGGTTACCATTATGAACAAGTAGAGGATAGTTATATAAATATAGTAGTTCATTTCTTCTGCGTGCGCCTTATCTCTATTCCCCTTTGTGAATTTGGATCTTTGAATCCTCTCCTTTTCAGTCATTGTTGTCTCAGTTTGTCCCTATGTATGCTGAACGTTCGTTCATTGTTATCTTTCAGTAGCAAATCTCTTCTTATTGTTTAAGCTTATAATGCCCTGCTCTTAATTGCACTCCTCAGCTTCTATCAGCCTACTAGTCACCTTACTCCTAATTCTTTTCTCTGGTTGCCCTGAGAATTCTTTCTTTGTCATTGATTTTTGATAGTTTTAATATAATATGTCTCAGAGAAGGCCTTTTTGGGTTGAGATAATTAGACTTCTTGAATTCCAAGCTCCAGTTCATTCCTGTGGTAACTCTTATGTGCAGATCCCTTGCTCAGACATGCTTGTGTGCAGGTTGGGTGTTTTTTGTTGAGTTTTAGATGTTCAGCTTATTGTTTCAAGGGGAGAGATCTGGGGACATCTCTCACTCTGCCATGTTTCTGACATCATTCTCTCTTTGCCCATTTTTGAACTGAGTTGTTTGTTTTTGTTTAGCTGTAGTTCTTTTTATGTGTTCTTTGATGCACGAAAGTTCTTAATTTTGATGAAGTTCAATCTGTTTTTTCCTACTGTTGCTTGTGTTTTTAGTGTCATATCCATGAAATTGTTGCCAAATTCAGTGTCACAAAGATTTTCTCCAATATTTTCTTCTAAGAGTTCTGTAGTTTTAGCTCTTAAGTTTTTATGCTATTGTAAATGGAATTGTTTTCTTTTTTTTCTTTCTTTCTTTTTTAGGTCTTAAAAAGGGAAGTTTTTTATTAAAACAAAAGTGACTACAATGAAAGAGATTGTACAAAAAATTAAGAGAGTGATTTTTAATTTGGGAAGGATTCATATACTCATGCAATGAGAGCTCTTCTTTTGTTTTCAGCAGTGTGACTGCTGGAAGGATGCAGTGGCTGAGATCAAGCTAGATAAAGAATGCCAGAGTTAGGCCAAGGCAAGTTGATGTCCTCCAAAGTGACAGCGGGGCATACTGCTTGGAAAAACACAGGCAAAGCTGAAACCTTTTTGCCTCAGAGGAGAACTTTATGTATTGCAAGGAGAATGCCCCACCTACCCTGGCATCTAGGAACAGGAATTTGTTTCTAGCAGTTTTGTTGTCAAAGGAATTGTTTTCTTAATTTCATTTTCAGATTGGTTATTGCTAATGTAGAAAAATACAATTGATTTTTATATATTTATCTTGTATCCTGTAACATTGCTGAACCATTATTAGTTTTAGAGTTAATAGTTTCTATTATGTGGGTTTTCGTATTTATTTTTTATTTTTATTTATTTTTTATTTTTTAGGCGAGGCATCCTTGGTTGACCTCACAGACTGCAAGGACCTTGTCATCTTACAATCCCTTATTGTTTTTTATTTTATTTTTTACGCCTGCAGCACCTGGTCTTCCTAGGTGGTCTCTCATCAAAGTGTTAACCAGGCCCAACCCTACTTAGCTTCCAAGATCAGATGAGATCTGGCTTGTTCAGGGTAGCATGACCATAGACATGTGGGTTTTTTTAAAAAGAACTTTCTATATACAAGATCATGTGATCTGATCAATGTAAATCTTGATTATATAGGTGATCCCTTGAGAATCAATTCCTAAACACTCCTTGAGAAGATTAATTGAATTTCTTTGGAATCACAGATTTTCTTGTTAACCAATATTGTACTTAATATCTGTCTTCTAGCATCTCAAGAAATATAGCTGCTTGTTTTTAAGCCCGCCACATCAAAACACTTTGTCACTTTGGAAGCAAATTGTATTCTAAAGGCATAATTGGTAATGAAGTCAATTGCTGCTCTTGGGGAGATTTTCTTTTCTTCCATACCTGGACCATTGCAGTCAGAATTAAATGCCCACATTCTGTGTCTTCGCAGAAATCTATGTTACCTTTATAATATTCTGTTGAAATTATCTTTTTAAAGTATCTGTCATTCACTCAGCATTAAGCTTCATTAAAACAGGGATCATGTTTTACTTACTTTTGTTTTTCTAGAATATAGCATTGTGCTTGGCATAGAGTAGGTATTCATCCAACCATTCATCCATCTATCCAGCCAACCATCCAATATATTTTGGTTCTTCTATATGCTAAGCACTGTGCTAAGTGCTCAGATGCAGTGGTGATTAATTAAGACTCGTTATTCCTGCCAAAACATACATTAAGTAATTACAAGGGAATGCAACACAAAGGGAAGCATAGTATATTAGTTACCTATTGATATGTAACAATATTACCACAATGCAGTGGTTTAAAAGAACACCTATTTGTTATATCTGTTTCAGTCATTCAAGAGTCCAGATATTACTTACCTGGCTCCCCTGCTTCAGGGTTTCACAAAGCTGGAGCTGCCATCTTATCTGAGGCTTACCTGGGGAAGGGTCTGCTCCTAAGCAGCATTCAGTTCCCTGCAGACTGCTGAAGGGCTTCAGGTTCTTGCTGGAGGTTACCTTTAGTTCCTTGCCATGTGTCCCTTTCCATATGGCAGCTTGATTCTTCAAAGGCAGCAAGCAAGAGAGTCTCCTAGTAAGAAGGGTTACAATCTTGTATAACATCATTACATTTAGGTTGAAGTTAATGCTTTTTAATGCTTTAAATTTAGATTAAGTTACCTTTGCCATAAGTCACAAGGTCTTCCCCAGGCTGTAAGGGAGAGGATCACATGATGGCATGAACACCAGGAGGCAGGAATCATGGTTGCCAACCAGGGTCTGTTGCCACATACAGATTGCAGTGGGATTACGAAGAAGCCATAATCTAATTTGGAGAGGGAAGATGTCTTCTTGGGAAAGTTGAACTTTAAGTTGAGATGTGAAGGATGAGGAAGAACTAGCTAAGTGAAGGAGTAGGTTGGAGATCAGCATTCTAAGGGGAGGGAACAGTTTATTCACAGGCCTTGATGAGTGAAGTCGAAGATGCAATTGAGGATCTGAAAGAAGTCTAGAATGGCTCGAGGATAGAGGGTCAAGGGGAGATTGGTAAGAGATGAAACAATGTTGCGGAGGTCAGCAGGGATTTATTGTTCAGGACCTCATCATCTTTAGGTCCTCAAGGATGAGGATTTTGAACTTTATCTTAAGAAACTTGCTTTTGAGCAAGGGCGTAAATATGTTCTGATATGCATTATAATAAAAAGATCACTCTGACTACAAATTATCAAATGAATTGAAGAGGGTAAGAATAGATTAAGTTTGGCAATGGTCCAGGTGAAAGATGTGATGTGTGACTTGTGGTGGAGGTGTGTGTGGTAGCAGTAGGGATGGAGAAGAGTGAAATGATTTGAAATACTAGACATGCTTTTTAATGTAACAGCTTAAGTAAGTATGCTTGTAAGAAAAATTCATGTATTTAGAAGGTATTATCTGCAGCATTTGGTGAATGGTTGGATTGATAGACTAAGGAGAAATCAAAGATGATTTCAAATACTAGCAGCTGGATATTTGAACCCTGAAGGAGGAGCAGGTTTGATGATTTCAGATTTGGATTAGAGTGTGAGGTGCTTATGAGACCTATATATGGAAATGATCAATAAACATTTGCTTATAAAGATATGGAGCTTAGAAGACAGATCTGGCTTGGAAATGTAGATTTAAGAGTCATTAACATAGAGTAATAGAAGCCATGGGTATGAATGAGATTTATACAGGAGTTGTAAATAGACTAAAAGAAGGCGCGGAACCAAGCATTAAGGAACTCCATATTTAAGGGTTGAATAGAGGAATGAAGAGAAGACAAAAGAGCCTGAATAAGAATAGCAGGAAAGGTAAGAGAACCAATGTGTGTATATGTTTCTGTGTTAGTGAGTGTAAGAGAGACTTGTGAAGAAATTTTAACCTAAGATGAGCACAAAGTTTGTGTTTTCACTGTACCCTGTATAACAATGTCTACCTTGTAGTGTTGGAAGGATCAAATGAAATATATAGAGCACCTTGTAAAATGCCTAGTTTATCAAGTGAATAGTAGTTTTTGTTATTTTTAAGTTTTATTTTATGATTAGTTTCAAGTATACAGTACATTGGTTAAACTTTTGTTATTTTTTGATGTTATTATTTTCTTTTTTCAGTTTTACACAACTGTTCAACTTTGATCTTACGTCAGCCCACTATTTTTTGATGTGATTTCATTTTTGATGATTATGTGAAAGCAAATGTCTTCTTTCTTACTGTTATCATATTTTTCATATCATGATTGACCATGCCTCTTGTATACCACATACAGACTTTTATCAGAACAATGATACATTTTATAGCACTTGTTTATATGTTTGTCTTTTTTCTGTTAGATCTAAATTCCCTATGTTTTTCATCTTTGTGTATTTAGTACCTAACATAGACTCTGACACAGAGAGGGCACTCACCAAATGTTTGTCACGTGAGGAAAAAAACTCCATATATATAATAAGAGTACATTGAGAGGCAACGGAGTGAGACTCTGGAGCTAGCTAGCCTCACTTTGAATCTTGGCTCTCCCACTTAATAAACTTTCTGACCGTGAGCAAGTTACATGAATTCTGTGCCTTGGTTTCTTCATCTGCAAATGAGTATAATAATAGTATTATCAACCATAAAACAAAAGTTGACTAGATATTCTGTCACCAAAAAGGATTTATTTGGGAAAAAGAAAGAATTGCAATCTGGTACATGTAGACATGGTAAGCCATGTGCATGAACTGAACCAGGCAAAGATGGCGAATGTACTTTATAGAGGGTATGAGGAAGTTAAGGGGGAGGAGCTGTTACAATCTTAAAGCTATGTTGTAAACATAGAGTTCTTCCTGTAGGGTTGTTGCAATGGCATAGAGTGTGGTAGCTTCTCTCATAGGCCCTACCTCTTCCAACAGGCCCTCCTGATTTCTGTCCAGTTTAATTAAGGTCTCTGTCATAAATTTTAACTGTAACTACCATATGGTGTTGTTGAGAAGATTTAATGAGCTAGTATATATAGAGTAATTAGAATAATGTCTAGTATATTACCTATATGAGGTCTAGTTATTGTTCGTTATGTATGTAGTTATCTGAGTTCTTTGTGCTAAGTACTGTATTAAGAACTTGTGTACATTATCTTTTTATATTATCACAACAATCTTACAAGTAGTTACACTTGTGTTATATAAATGAGGAAACTGAGGTTCAAAAATGTTTAGTATCTTGCCAGATATAACAAGTAAATGGTACATCTGGGATTTGAATTCCTATCTACCTAATTGATAAATGGAGTATTACATGTAATTTTGATCCAATATACAAGAAATTATTTTATTAATTTTTATATATTTATGCTGTATTTTTTGAATATTATATATTCCACTTTCTGCCTGGTATATTTTCTTTTTTTTTTCCACCTCTTTATTCTCCCCTCCTCGCACTTCTACCCGACCCATGGATCTTGCCGTTTCCCCTTAAGAACTGGATCTCTGAAGGCAGGGTGTCCCCTCCCACATGTTTGTGGTGTGCACCTGGGGCCTGGTGGGCCTGGCACACCCAGGGTATGGTCCATGGCTCCATCTGGGGCCCGAACTCAGGACCTTCCACGTGCAAAGCAGACATGCTAACCACTACACTATGGAGTCTCCCCACTGGTATATTTTTGTAAATTGACAGTACTATGTTTGGAAATGCCAGCTATAAGAAATAGTAAACTTTAAAAGAGCCAGATATCTGCCGTCTGCTTGGTACTGAAAAATTGGTTTATTCATATTTATGATTATACATTTATTATTTAGTACACACGGAGTTTGTCATGCAAACTCTAAATCTATAGCAGTATTAACAGTTGTAGTATAAGGAAAGCAAGGGGGAACATTTCAGCATGTGAATGTTATTTTATTCTGGGAGGATGTTTTATTTTTATGCTTGGGAAGGTAAAGGTTTTGTGTTCTCTGGTAGCCATGTCTGCTTTGAGAGTATCATACGGAGTCTTAAAATGTTGTAAAATGGTCTCAGTACTCCAAGTGACTAATTTTTTTAGCCTCTCAAAGTATAACTTGTGAAATTTTTCAAGAGAATGAATCTTTTCTCTTTTAAATGTGATCATGGTTGCAGCCTGAATCTACAAACACTCAAGGATTTTTCTCAAGAGGTCTATATTTGACTTCATGATTGTGTTTGTCCTTCTCTATGTGCTTCTCTGGGTCCTTACTGTAAAAAGTGTTTTTATCAACACCATGTGGTCCTGGTCTAACAAGATGTAATGTCTGCATGTTTTAATAACCACTATGTTAGGAAAGAGTTAAGCTGTGTCTTGGAGGTGGGTAAGGCAGCTTTAATAAGATGACTAAGAACTGGACATTGATGATGATGTGAGGTAGTACATGTTTTATCTGAGAGTGAAGGTTAAGAAAAAGCCTATTAGGCATTTCAGACATATCAGTTTTTTGTTTTTGCTGAATGAGATGTCAGTTTATACCAAGGCCATTTGAGGAATGAAATAGTGAATTCTGGGAGTGCTCTGAACCACCCCCAACTACAAAACATCCATGAGCAAGATGTGTGGTATGTGGTGTGAGTGTGTGTGAGTGTGTGTGTTTGTGTGTGTGTATGTCTGTCTATCTGTCTGTCTGTCTGTGTCTGTCTGTGTCTGCCTGCTTGTCTGTCGTCTCCTTATATCAAATCAGCCATTTCAGAATTAAACTGCCCCAGGTAGTGAGAGAATTAAGGTAACCCTCAATATTAAGAATGGCACTAAGGAAGAATGAAAATAGAGAAAACCCTTAATCGTACAATATCACTCTGGCATGAAACGTGTTATGTAGGGATTGAGCATATCTTTAATCAGAAAAATGTTTTCAATGTCAAAAATAGGGAAAAGAGTATGGACAGAGACGACTAGAACAGCAAAGATAGAACCTTGAGAGGTACATTTATTTGGGGAGAGTGTGGAGAAGAAGAAAAAGAGAGATAAGCAGCAGTCAGAAATAGGTTCTAAAAGATCAGGGAAGCTCCCAATCTACCAAACACAAATTCCAAGGGGCCGGCACCATATTACAGAGGTTTACAAAAGAAAGAATAGGGAGGAAAAAGAACTTCCTTCCCCACTTCTCACCTCTCTTTTTAAAGGAGTTTAGCATTGAAAAGCCTGGCAGAAAAGATAATAGCAGTCTGCTGCTTCTTAGAGCTCTCACCTTGGAAATGGTCTTTGTTGCATATCCTTATTGTCTGTCAAAATTGCTTCCTGCTGTATTTCCTATTGTTTTTCTTGTTGCATTTATCTGGTTTTGCAACCTCTTTGAGGTGGGGGTGGGTGGGTTCAGTGTTTTGGGGGGTGTGAAATGATGTGTTTTAAAGGAGACTGTATTTATATCACATGTATACTTAAGTTTCACACACAACAGTGTATGATTGTAGCTATTGGCCATATTCAATACATTCAATATTAACTCCAGAGCTGATATGGAAAGTTGGGCTGCTAACTAGTAAAGAATTTTGTAGATATCTCTGTGGGCTGAGCTAAGCACTAGGTGACATCAAGGGTAGCAAATTTTACTGTGTGCATATTGCTATGCAGAAATATCTCCCAGGATCTTTCACCTTAATTATTAATTCAGCTGGAAAAACAAAAACTGGAAGCACACAAGTTGTATGTACAACTTGGATTCACTTCGGACATAGAAGTATTTCTGTAAATGATATGACATAGACATATGTGAAGGCATATGAAAGATATTACAAAAAGCCAATTCTAGAATGTATTATTTTGCAGTGAGGAGAGTGAGAGGCTTGATTACTTCCCCCTTGTGATCTCATAGCACTCAGCTAATATTCTATTTCAGCATGTTATAAACATTGGAATTATTTGGTATCTTAATCACTTATTTATTTACTTACTCAGCATATATTTAGTTAATGCTTACTAGATGTACAACATTGAGCTAGATATTAGGGATAGAGAAATAAATAAAATCCTGCCCTAAAAGAGCTCTTTGCTTAGGGTGGAAGACAGGAAATGTATTTAAAACACAATATTTGCCAAGATAGAGCCTTTGGCAAGAGCCTAAAATTGCTCAATACAGAGTTGCTAAGTGTGTGAAAGTATGCATGAAGTGCTAAGGAATATATAATACTGGGCACCAGTACAAACCTTATTTGAAGGGGTCAGAGAAGGCTTCCCAGAGGAGGTCACCCTTGAGTTTTCTTGAAGAAGAGAGATTGTCTGGTAGACAAGTAGGAAAAGGGCATTTCAGGCAGGAGGAAAAGCATGTGTGGAGGCACAGAGTAATGTGAGTGTGGAATATTTTGAAAATGAGAGATTGATTTTGTTTCAAATCTGGAGGGTACATGTAAAGAACTGGCAAACCTGTGATGAGTCTAGAAGGATAGGCAGGGACTAGAAAATTAAAGATCTTTTTTTTCTTGATTCAGACTTGCTTTTTTTATTTTATTAGTTTTTTTTCTCCCCCAAATCAATTTTTGGTTTGTTGAAACTCTATTGTTTGTTTATTTCATTAAATTTTGCTTTTATCTTTATTATTTTACATTCTTGTTTTCTAACATCTTTAGTTGAACTCTGATTTACTTTTAATCTTTTGCAAATCAGTTAGGATTATCTTTGGCTGTATGTTGCAGAAACCTGAACACTGGCTTGTTCAAATAAGAGATTAATTTTTCTCAAAAAATCTTGAGAAATTCTTGTGCTGTGCAACTGCTTGAATAAGTCACCAACAATCCAGTTTTCTAGCTTCCTTTGTCTGTAGTGTGTTGCTTTTGTCCTTTTGGTTAAAGATAGCTGCTTTTGATGCAAGCACCACATCTTTGTTTTCGTCTATAAAAAGGGAAAGGATAAAGGATAATTTCACTAGAAAAACAGTAGCATTCCCAGAATTCCCACCTAGTAATTCCCACTTAATCTCTTTACTAGGACTGTTACCACCCTAGCAGCAAGGAAGATTGCCAAATTGAATGCTTTTAACTGCAAACATTGCCATCTAATTGGGGTTCCCTTAGTCAAGAAAAGGGGGGAGACAATTAGTATTATCTACTATACTTGTTTTTAATGATTTTTTTTATTGTTAATTTCTAATTTTATTTCATAGTGGTGTAGGAATGTGGTTTTTGAACCACACTGATTCTTTGAAATTTTTTGAGAATTCCTTTATTTTGTAGTACCTGTGCATTCTGAAAAATTTTTTATGAATACTTGAAAAAAATAAACAAAACCTATCTTTGTTGGGACAGGTTAGATCAGACATGTTTTTATTAAAATGTACTATATCTATACTCATTTCTTGTCTGCTTGAGATTTTACTCCCTGAGAGGTAGGTTTTATCAAATTTGCCTTGTCAGGCTATATTGTTATATACATATAAATGGTTATTATATCTTGGCAGAATAATTATTATGTAATGTGCACATAGTACTTTTTTCTTTTGATCAGTTGTTCTCAGCCCTATCAGGCCCAATGTTCTTTGCATTACCCGGGTTCAAATTCTGGCTCTGTCTTTTACTAGTTGTATGATCTTAAGTCATTTAATCTCTTTGTGCCTCAGTTTCCATAGCTATAAAATGGGAGATATTAATACCTACCTCACAGAATCATTTTGAGGATTAAACGAGTTAATATATATAAAGTAGTTACCCAGGAGAATGTATTATGTAGCAAGTGCTATCAATGTTATGTATATTATTGCTGTTATAACAATTTTTATGTTGAAGAAATTTTTATATTTAAAATTAACCAGCTAGACTCAGTTTAAATGATCCTACTTTTGTTGGCAGCATCCAAAGCATCATACTCAGCAGCCAGTTGAACATACGCCGCCTTCTCTCCATCAGGCCTGATCAGATTTTGACCTTGGCTACGTCAGTTTCGTAGAGCTTCTTCACAGCCTGTTTGATCTGGTGCTTGTTAACAGTCCTTGACTTCCACAATGAACACAAATGTGTTGTTGTCGTCTATCTTCATCATGGCTGACTCAATAGTCAGAAGGAAGTTGGTGATGGCATAGTGGTAAAGCTTGTTTCTGCTGGGGGCGCTCTTCTGAAGATATTTGGGCTACCTTCAGAGCTGCAGTCCCTTGGGCTGTCAGAAGGTGGGTAATGTGTAGATCTATTTTTGCTGTGGCTGTGTAAGCTTTTCAGCACTGCTTTCTTGGTCTCGAAAGCTTTTGCTTTGGCTTCAGCTTTGGGAGAGACTGGGGCTTCCTTTGCTTTTGGCACTATCAAAGCTATAACAGTTTTTTTTAAAACATAACAACTACACTGAAATGAAATTGATAGGTAACTTAAGTTACTATTGCTCATAATTATAAAACATCACCATGATATTCTAACTCTATGATAAATGTAAAGTAAAAGAAAATTAAATTAGTAAAAATAAAGATTTTAGTATGCAGATTTTTGGGCCTGATTCTTCTAGAGGATGTAATGAAGTGAGTAGTCAGATGCTTTGATCCTCTTATAAATAACTAGTTTTAGATTTTAGAGAAGACAATTAGAAGCCACTCCATGCAAGAAGAAAAAGAGAAGTGATACCAATGGATATTATAATAAAAATGTAATAACATACCAGATTTTTTTGTATGTGATATTTTTTTAGAGAGAAGTAACTTCAATTGAAACAGATATAGCATTCCAAGACAAATTACAGATTGATGCAGAGAAAACAAGGAGGTTATGATATATCTTTGCCAATTTTGTCAGAGTGTTTCTTTGTAAAATATTCATTTAATCTTGAGTAATTCATTGTTTCATTAGGGAAAAAAATTGGGAGAGTAGGCACATTGAATATTTGTGAGCAGAGCAAAAATATATTTATATTTGATATTTTGAAACAACTATGAAATAACTCACTATAAAAACTATAAATGGATTCTGATATATACGTAGGTGTTGAATTGATATTCAGATACCAGAAGCAGTGTTGCCATTGGTTGTCTGATTTTTTGAAATGCTGACCAATTTTCCTAGAAAATTTAGTATATATTAAATTCATGCAAGATGACTTTGTTTTTATGTAAAATGGAGTTAGAATCCAAGCTCAGGTGATGATAAATATGTTCTTCATTTACCTGAATGTCTGGCAAGACTTAAGAATTTCATATAGCACATGGAACCAGGTTTCCTTGTGCAGTACTACACTGTACCTTGCAGGATGTCTAACATATGTGACTGGCAACACTCCTGCCTCCAATCACTGCTATTCCTAAAATATTTCACCTGAAAACCTTAAAAACACCTCCAAAGGGAGGTGGTATAGCTTCTGTTGAAGACTACTGTTTTAAACTCTATTTGCCTAATTTAATATTGCTATCCCAGCTTACTGTATAGTTATTGTACACTCACCATGATTCCTTGACTGGAAGTCCTAAGTCACTCTTTTAATAGTTAACTTTATGATTAATTGCTTTGTGACAGTTCTTATGTTGTTGTCCTTATGTTATTTCTCTCCTTACTATTTCTCAGAACTGGTCAGAGGTTTATGTATTTCTTCCTCTCTAGAAATAAGCTTTCTAAATCAAGTTAACCATATAAATTCAGCAACCATTTTTTGAGCAGTCAGCTACTAAATGCTAGGCACTGTGCTAGAGAAGAGATTCTCAACTTATATGTATCTTCCAAGACTACATTCTCCTACAGGGCCATAGTATCATTATTTATACCTTAGACAATTAACCTTAATTCAGTAAGATCACATATAGTCTCTATTAAGATTTCCTTATTTGTTTCCAAAATGTCTTTTATAGCTTTTTTGACCCAGAATCCAATCATGGTCTTATACCTTGATTTCATTTCAGTGATTATATCTGTTAATCTTCTTTAATCTAGAATGTTATCACATATTTTGTTTATTTGAAGAGTAGTGTACAGTTGTCTTTTAGACATTCTGGATTGGTCTAGTTGTTTTCTTATAATTAGACTCGAGTTAAACATTTCAGCAAGTTATCAGAAGGTTGATAATGTCAGATGTTTCACTTTTGGTAATGCTAAATACAACCCCTTGGTTAAGGTGCTAGCCACCAGATCTCTCCATTGTAAAGGTACGTTTTTCCCTTTGTAATAAGTAATCTTGGGGGCATATACAAATTGAATATTGTTGTTTTTACTTAAAATTACTATATGTATTTTCTATGTCATTTCAAACTCACCTGCTATGCTAAATTCTTATGAGCATATAGTTTCTTGATTTTATTAAAAACAATCTATTGAATGCTTACTATGTGTCAACCACTATGTTAAGTAATTTATATATATTATCTTGTTTATTATAGCATTATTTTATCTTCCATAACAATTCTCTGAGATAGAGACTATTATTCTCATTTTGCAACAGAAGATTTCAAAGAGTAGTCATACTAATAATTTAAGTTAAAACTTTGATTCAGTTTGCTTGTCTCCAGAGCTCCAGCACTGTACCACTCTGCTATGCTCTTCTTTGGAAAGCAGATTTAGAGATCCTGTGGTAGCATCAGATAAGTTTAAAAGTCAAGGAGAGGTAGAAATTTTCTTACCTTGGTAATTTTCTTTTCTTTGGTTTTTTTTTCTCTTCTCTTTTTCCTACCTTCCTTCTAATTGTGGTAAAATATACATAACATAAATTTTACTATCTTAACCATTTTTAAATGTACAATTCAGTTCATATTATTGTGCTACCAATCTCCAGAGCTCTTTCATTGTGCAGAGCTGAAACTCTGTACCCATTAACTCCAAATTCCTCCCCTTTCCCACAAACCCTGTCAATAACCATTCTGCATTCTGGCTGTGTGAATTTGACTATCCTAGGTACCTCATATAAATGGAATCATATAGTATTTGTATTTTGTGAGTGGCTTATTTTACTTAGCATATTCAAGTTTCATCCATATTGTGTCAGAATTTCCTTCCTTTTTAAGGCTGAATAGACTTCCATTGTAGGCATATACTACATTTTGTTTATCCATCCATCTGTGGTTGGACACTTAGGTTGCTCCTACCTTTTGGCTGTTGTGAATAATGCTGCTATGACCATGGATGTACAAATATTTTTTTGACACCCTGCTTTGAATTCTTTTGTGTATATACCCAGAAGAAGAATTGCTAAGTCAGATGGCAATTTTATTTTTAATTTTTTGAGGTCTTACCTTTAAACATATTTAAAAATATCAGTTTCTTAAGAATTCTTTTATTAGTAGTACAATGATCTATGTTTAGAAGACAAACTTAAGCAGAAATAGACTTTTTTCTTTACTCTGAAAATCTAAGTAGATTTGAGGGCTAATTCATTTCTGTGGCTTTGATAACTTGAAATGAATATCCCCTTGCATTTAGGCAGGTTTCCCATATTTTGTGGCCTTCTACATTTAATGGTACTTTTTTCTTACTTTATCATCTGTAGTCTATTCTGTACTTTAAAAAAAAATCTATCCAAATCTATTAATACTTGAAGTTGCACTGAAGTCCTATGGAGTTTTCCCCTAAGTGCCCATTCCATCAACATTATGTAAATACTTCTAGTGCTGTACTTTGATTCTTCTCTTTCTAATCTGACTAACCATATAGCTTACTGTTTGTCCCTTTCTAGATGGTAAACTGCAGAAAATTTTGGCCAAATCTTATGCTACTTTTCTGGTTACATCATTCCTTCAACCTCTGCCACCAAAAAAATGAAAAAGAAAGAAAAGTACTCTTACCCCCAACCCCCACCCCAAAGAGATCACCTGGATAAACAAATGATTCACTGGCCCTTAGAAATTATATTAGAAGTATCATGTCACTGTTGTTGCTGTTGTTCTTACTGGGCCTTATGATGTTCCATGGCTTCTAGGCACTGCAAGACAAAGATGAATACGATATACTTCCTGGTCTCAAGATGCTTTATAGTCTAGTAAGGAGATATTTATGTACAAAACTATGTGACAAGTGGTATATTGGTGTTTTGAATGTTGTTCTGAGGTAGTATAAAGAAGGAAGCCACAAATAGTTTCCAGAGAGAGTCAAGGAAGGCTTCAGCAAGGAGGGGATATTTGAGTGTGGCTTGAAAGATAAGTAGAATTTGAGGAGCTAGAAGAAAAGAGAAGAATATTTTATGCAGGCGAAAGACAAAATACAGTGAATTATGAACATATGCATCATCTTGTCCATTTGTTTAAGGAAGTAGGATTTTTTTCTGGTTAGTTTGAAACACAGATTGTTTATTTCTATATTTCACACATTGCTTTAACATCAAACTTTCTTAAAAGCAGACTTTTTGTTAAAAAGTCAGTGATTTTTAGTCAGTTTTTAGATGATGGAAAAAAGAGGGACTTTCAGAATGGAGAGCCCTTATTAAAACACAGATATCTTCTGTAATAGAGTTGGAAAAATACAGTGTGTTCTTTGTATGTAAATGTCTCTTTTAACTTATCCATGCAGGATCTGAAAAGGAAAGCCACTTCTCTTTTATCAATCACGAGGTACATGACAACGGAATCATTGATGCACCAGGAAGAGATTTGGATTCCAAATCTCACTAAGTGATCTTGAAGAGGGGAAAGAGCCAATGTTTTGCATCAGTTTTTCTGATCAGGGTTCCTGTGGCTTAGTGTTTTCCTTCCTCCTCCCCCTTCTTCTGTCTGGCCATTCTGAAACGTTGGTTCTTTGAAGCTGTGATATCTGTCTTGTATTAGTAGATATGTGAATATATGGGATATTGTCATTTCAAGGAGTTTCTGGAGATTAAAGAGTTAAGTAGATTGTCATGTTATCTACTGGAATTTCCACTTGGTCAAGTATAATATTCTGAAATAATACTCTTGAAGTCCATAAGATGATGATATTTTTGCATAGTAAGTCCCTGTTGTACAAGATCTGAAATAATTTTTTTTAACCAGAAAGTAATGAAGTCTTTGGTACTTCAGTTTTCTGCTGCCTTATTCATAATTTCTCAGTAGGAACCACACATTTCAGTGAATAATTAGGCTTTTTTTGGGTAAGACAAACTATTTTCTCTGGTGGTCTTATTTTGCTACTACTGAAACCACATTTAGAGGGTGAAAACAGTTAATTTTCTTACCAGTATTGTAGTTTTTGAAACCTGTGGAGTGTGAATTGAAATTATAAAATAATATTTTTACATGTAAAATAGATTGAATTTTATAGAGGATGAATTCTTTAGTAGTGGACTTTCCTCTGTACATATTAGTAATAGTGTGAGTGGTGTGGCCCATGTGTTTTGTATCTGACCTGAGTGTGTTTAAATGATTATAAAATACCTTAGGTTGGGTTACTACAACTTTAGCTTTGAACAGTTCCCTGAATTCTTTCTATATTTAACATAAAATGCTTTTTTTTTTTTTTTTGGATATGTATTTTATGGTGCTTAGGGGAGATTTTGAGGATGTGTCTTTAGTGTCCTATAAAGATGGTTTTATTGTTCCTTAAGTGTAATATAAGGCTTCTGCATATATCTTTTCTCTGCACACTTAAAATTCCACAAAAGGGACCTTTTCCTTTTAGTGTCCTAAGATTCAGCAATGTTGGCCATGAGGAACCAGCCTAATAAATTTCTCTCATTTTTTTCCTAAGATATAAAAGAAAAAAAGGACATGATTTCTTGAGATGTTATTAACAGTTTTTTTTCTGGTCAGCTTAATGTGAAACAATTTTGCTCTTGGATAGAATAAATTCATCTTCATTAATGAAAATGAGGCCCTAATGTAATCAGAGTTTATATAAGAACGTCACCTACCCTGTCTATTTTATCTAAACTGGCACTAAAATACCTTGGCATGTTTCATATGTGGAGACTTTGTATAGCTGCTGCCCTTGAGCCTCTTTTCTTGTTCTATTTTCCAGGTGTGCCACCGAGCTTCTGGTCAGGTGATGGCTCTTAAGATGAACACGCTGAGCAGTAACCGGGCAAACATGCTGAAGGAAGTGCAGCTCATGAATAGACTCTCCCATCCCAACATCCTTAGGTAATGGCTTTTTTGTCCTTCTGGGGATCAGTGAGAAAGATGAAACATCGTTGGAGGCTTCTTAGAATAGCATTAAGCTAAAAAGAGGGATTTGGAATTTTCTGCTGACTCAGTCTTGCTGGAGATTAGCTGTGCTGTATGTAGGTCTTTTTCTACCTATTGAGACATAATTTTCTGGTAATTGACTGCATTTAGTAAAACAACTTCCTTCTGTCCCTCAAATTGCTTTACTCTTAGTAGCAACTCATCAGAACTGTTGTTTCCTATTGTTGAACTGGTAATTTATCAAAGAGAAAAGATTTTAGTCTTTATACAGTATTTAATTTTTAATTGCTTAATAATTTAATTGCTTAATAATTAAATCAGTGAATGAAAATTAAAAATTCAGCTATGCCTCAGACTAGCCTTAACTTTCAGTACTCACTTTAGGTGACATAGTTTACCTTTTTAAAAGAGGATTATTTTTATATATAATAAGTTTACATAATTATCACTTTCTAGTAATCAGCATCTGAATCTTCTTCACTCTGTCTTGTTTTTTTTTACTGAGGTGAGTATATTTCCAAATGAAACTATGAGGGAGAAGAAACTTTCCTTTGCTCTCCTAGGTTCTTTCAGCTGATCTAATAATTAAATCTACATGAGACAGATTAACAAGAGAAAATAACCAAATTTAATTACATATTTACTCATGAGGACCCTGCATATATGGAAGAATCAAAGTCCCTCACATACATGGGAGTTCAGAGACAGAAAAGCAAAATGAAGTATATATGACATTCTGAGCTAAGGATGAGGTAAGGCACTTTGGGGCTTCAGTGGGTCATTGCAGGGGTGATAAGAAGAGCAAATGTTCAGTAATTAGTAGTTTGCCCTGCCATATAGATAGGTCAATAAAAGCTTATCTCTGATAATCTCTTATTATGGGCAAGGCCCCTAATTCAAATTCTTCTAGGTAGTTAAAGGTATGGGGGTGGGAGGAAGAAGTTTCCCTTGAGCCTGCAGGGTCTAGGTTCCTTTAGCTCAAAATAATCTGCATACCACAGAGGCACATCTTGGGGTAACTTGTTCTGAACTCCTGCAAAACCAAATAAGACAATTTAAGTCAATATATATTTAAGTAGGGCTTATGAATAAGACATTTTGAAAAGTTAAAAGTTCTATTTACCTAGGGTCATTTATTGCTAATATTTATATTGGACTAGAGAGAAATCATATAGCTTAAATATGCTTTACATCTTTGGTCAGCAGTAGTAAATTATGGAATTAGATTATAATGCTTACTTGAAACTTCTGTCTTTATATAGAATGATTGGCTTCCTAGTCCACTATGAAAATGTTCAGCATGTATTTTTATTATGATGATTCTCTCCCCAGTCCACAGATCAAATAACATATTTTTGGTGATGTGTCAGACATCAGAAAGGTATAAAGGTATATATAAAATGGAATGTCTGCTAGCAAGGAATTCACACTCTAATTGGGGATCTAGGACTTACATACATGAAAAGAGAACTAATAAAATCGGCTGGGAGACAACCACTTGGAGTAGAGCAAACTCTAAGTGCTATAGAAGTGCAAAGGAGCGAGAGATCATATTAGGTTGGTAGAGTTAGGGAACTTTTTTTGGAGGAGGTTGACTCTAACTGGAACTTGAATTTTAATAGGACTTTAGAAGATAGGGAAGAAACTCAGAGCAAAGGAGCAAAATAGTAAATAAAAAGCAATAAAGCAGAGGTTAAAAGTACAAAGTTTTTTAAAGACTCAATGAATAAAACTCCCATTTGGCTAATAATACCAATAATGAGAAACCATTTATTGAAGGCTTGTTGTATGATGGATGCTTTACCTATTTAAAGATTTAATTTTCACAGGTATTCTCCATTGAGAGAACTGAGGCCAAGAGATTATGTGTTGGCTAAGGCCTGTGACTCTGAGGCCTAGAGTCTTCTACCATGCTTTTCCTAGAATAACTGAGGATTTGATAGGATGGTATTGGTAGATAAAGGTAGAAAGGTAGAATTGAGCCAAATTATTTGGAAATGCTTTACATGAAGCCAGGAAAATTATATTTAATGTCCTGTATATTGAATTCTGACCAGGGACTAGCTCGACAGAGAGTAATGGATGGCAAACAGAGAAATGGTTTAGCGTTGGGAGACTAAATGTTTGAGAGTGAGATGGAGGAAGCTTGATTTAATATTCTGCTTTAGAATTTTTAAGCTCATCTTATTTTCATCTTCCTTAAAAAACATTTTTATTGTTTTTGTTACTATCATAGAAGTGATATATCATTGCTATGAAACCTATAGAAAGTAGAGTTAGCAAAAATAAATAAATAAATACAAATAAAAACTGCCCTTAATCTCAGCACCTAGGGATCAAACTAGTATTAACACTGGTATATTTCCTGCCAACTTTTTTTATGTCACTATTTCTTTTCTTACTCTCTTCACTGTGAACTTGACTGGTGAATGCATCGGAAGATTGACTTTAAATAATTTTACTCCATCACAGCAAACTTTAAAAAATATAGTTGTTATATAATAGAGTAGTACAGTATAGTATAATGATCAGAAATGAAGGCTCTCGATTCTAGATCGAGATGCCTGGATTTAAATCCTGGATCTTGAGAAAGTTGTGTAACCTCTGATCCTTAGTTTTCCTGCCTATAAAATGAGGGTAATGACAGTAAATACATCAGAGAGTTGTTATTGAGGATTAATTAAATAGCACATACAAAGCACCTAGAATATCACCTGGCTCGTGGTAAGTATTCCATGTTAGCTCTTCTTATTAGTTTCTTTTCCGCTGGCTAACGCTTTAAATGGCCCTTTGAAGCCTGTCTTTTATCATTCATTCACTCACCAAACATTTGTGGCGTGCCTGCCACTGTTTTTAATACATTCAAGGGGTTTCTGCTAGACCAAGGCTGTTGAGAAGAACTTTCTGCAGTGATGGAAATGTTTATCTGTGCTATCCAATATCCATATACGGCTAATGAGCACTGAAATGTGGCTGGAATGAACAAGGCACTGAATTTTTTATTTGATTTGATTTAAATTACCACATGAAGTTAGTGGCTACTGTATTGGACATTACTGGGCTGGAGTCCACCTACATCTTTGATCTTATTTCACAAAATACATGTATGTGTGTTCCAGCTTAGAAATGTGTTGTGATGATTCCATTCCTGTTATGATGTCTCCTTGAGTTTCTTGGCCTATCTCTTTTTGGTCCTGTTGTTCAGGAATGACACATCCCTCCCTTTTAACTTACAAGAAGTAATATTTTTTGTTCTCAGCTAAATTTTCTAATATAGAAAAGATAGTGTTAACACTATCTTGATCTTCACAATAAGCCAACAAATGAGAGAATGTGTATAAAGCACATGGACTTGTTATAATCCACAACTATATAATACATGAAAATTATTGTAATTATTGTTAACCATGGTGGGTTTACACTTGGATGGTGACTCTTTGTTCTGCATAAGCCATCTGTCTCAAATATACTGCAGTTAAAAGCCTGGAAGTGGTTTACTTTTTAAAAGAAGCTTCTTATTGTTCATAACTTTTATGTTTTTATGTCTTCAATTCCATTGTATATTTTGAATACAACAAAAGGAAATTATCTTACTAGTGGCCTAGAGCAAACAGAGTCCTCTTGGCTTTCATTACTCATTGGAGTTCTAACTATAGCAGAAGAAACATTTATTATACTTCCCTAGGACACCTTAAATATCCAACTGAACACAACTGTGTTATCTTCTAAAAATTCTTAGTATTTTTATTTCATAAATACTTTTCTAGTTGTCTTAGAAATTTACTAAAACTTTTTTTTTTTAATATTTAAAAATTTTTGTGACTGTTAGCATGGCTCACAGTCTGTTTTCAAAACAGTAAATATTTTAAGCTCTCTTTTATAAGTGCAGAAGCTGAAGCAGAAGTATGAACCAAAGTTTTCCCTCAAATTGAGATTATTAGATTTAAATTGGGAAGAATCCACCTCTTGGAACCCTACAATTTTCACAGAGATGCCTCCTTGGGACTGACCGCAGGAGGGAGGTTGCTCAGCAGATGAGGTTTTCAGTTCCCTTCTCTTTATCCAGCCAGAGCCACCTCCACTTTTTTTTTGTTTTATATTGAACTGTTGTATAAGAGTTTTGAAGAAAGGGTCTCCTGCTTGTAAACAAAGAAAAAGTTTAAAATCATTGTATTAGTGATTTGGAAAGTCTATATGGAAAAGAAGGCTATGTGCATGACATGGGAGATGCAAGGCATCTATTCCTTTAGGCACGCCTTGGTCCTCTGCTGGCACAGCTATTTTGTGCCCAGCAGGAGTGAGTAAGCTGAACTTCACAGTTTTCTCTCCTTTTCTTAACCCTAATCTCCCTACTTCCTCTTTTCCTTTTATCTTTCTCTCTCCTAAGATTTCTAGTTGGAAGGAAAAGAGTGGGCCTCGTAAGTCATAGAGGCAATAGGTATGTATATTTTGTTTGTTTGTATATATTTTTTTAATACATGGATACAGTTAAGATTGGTTGTTTTATCATTAGTTGCTCTAGGTTATCAGTTAAAAAAAGGAACAATAAAGTGCTTTGTTGAGTGCAGGGACTGATTGTCTGGGCCCCTTGTGAATAAGGTTGTTTATGCCAGGAAGTCTTGTGCTTAAGATCTGTAACCCAATTCCGTGCCCTGCTCACTTCTACTCCCCAATGGCCTTTCTGAGGACCTGTACCAAGACTTGTTCTCATACCTCTTTGTTATTCTTCATACTCTGAGAAATTTAATATTTTTTTTATAGACTCCTCATTTCATTCTCATGCTTTTTTTTTTTTTTTTTTTTTTTTTTTTTTTTTTAGGCCACATTTGGAACTTATTTTCCTATCTACTAGTTTTTGTTCAGAATCATTTTAGCTCTCCTTCAAAATCTATTTGCAACAGTATGATTGACATTTTGTTAAAATGGAGAATATGCTTTCAATTCTCCAAATATTTACTTGGAACTATTCATACTCAGTCCAGCCTTGTGCTAGGTAATATCATGGTGAATATAAGAGAAGTAGAGGGCTATTGTCTCCCAGACAGTCTCCTTAGGAAGCAAACTGTACCTCTAGGAAACAGACTAGTATCAGCTAATGCTATGAGGATATGGCAGGATGGCAGGATATTTTCCTAATCTCAGTTATTAAGATAGCTATCTTTCCAGTTATCCATTCTGAACATCCCCAAATCATCTTTAGTTATTCCTTTTATTTCTTGCTTTGGATCAGAAGCTAAACTCTTGATTCTAAATCTTCAAAGCCTTTTGCATCTGTTTCTTCCCTTATACATCTGTCAGTTCAGCCCTCTTCACTTTTGCCTGGAATGAATTATTTTCCCTCTTAACCTCCCCTCCTTGCCTTCATTATTACTGATACACAGCTCTAATTGTATAGCTTCTTTCTTTAAAAACTTTTGTGGCTACCATTGATTTCAGAATTGAGTCAAAAATTCTTTAGACTGACAGTTAAGGTTTGATCTGTTTTTCCAGCTGTATCTTCCACTATTCCTCTTATGCACTTAACTCCATGATTTCCAATTTGTGTTCTCTTGGACAAGTTATTTGATCCCTGGGCTTTGGTTTCTCCTTTTTAACTAGGGGAATGGACCAGGTCATCGGTTAGAAATCACATTGAATTATTGTTGAATAATTTTTAAATGATCAGGTATAAAAAATATATTATCTCAGAGGTGCGTGCGTGTGTGTTACAAAATAAATGGGAAGTGTTTAAAAATGACGGATTAGCTTTTTCACAGTGAGTTTGCCGCCAGAACACAGGCGTTGTCAAAACCACCACTAAATCTAAGCCAAAATGGGAAAGGAAAAGATTCATATCAATGTGTCATCATCAGACATATAGATTTGGGTAAATCTACTACTACTACTAGCCATCTGATCTACAAATGTGATGATATCGACAAAAGAACCATCAAAACACTTGAGAAAGTGGCTGCTGAGATGGGAAAGGGCTCCTTCTGGTATGCCTGGGTCTTGGATAAACTGAAAGCTGAACATGAGCATGCTATCACCACTGATATTTCCTTGTGGAAATTTGAGACCAGCAAGTATTATGTGACTTATCATTGATGCCCTAAGACACAGAGACTTAATGAAAAACATGATTACAGGCATATCACAGACTGACAGTGCCGCTCTATTGTTGCTGCTGGTATTGGTGAATTTGAAGCAGGTACCTCTAAGAATGGGCAGGCTCGTGAGCTGAAGGAGAAGATTGATCTTCATTCTGGGAAAAAGCTGGAAGATGGCCTAAAGTTTTTGAAATCCGGTGATGCTGCCATCATTGATATGGTACCTGGCAAGCCCATGTGTGTTCAGAGCTTCTAACTATCCTCCTCCCCTGGGCCGTTTTGCTATTGGTGATACCCCTCTATGAAACTGACAGTTAACTCTGGGTATCATCAAAGCAGTTGACAAAAAGGCAGCTGGAGCTGGCACAGTCACCAAGTCTGCCTAGAAAGCAAAGAAGACTAAATGAATATTATCCCCAGTACCTACCACCCCAGTCTTAATCACTGGTAGAACAACGATCTCAGAACTGTTTGTCTCAATTGGCCTTAATAGTAAAATACTAGTTAATGATTGCAATGCATCATAAAACCTTCAGAAGGAAAGGAGAATATTTTGTGGACCATTCGATTTTCTTCGTGTGGCAGTTTTTAAGTTATTAGTTTTTAAAGTCAGTACTTTATAATGTAAACAACTTGACCAAAAATCTGTCACAGAATTTTGAGACACATTAAAACAAAGTTTAATGAGAAACCTGTGTTCTTTTGGACCACACTGTAACTTCCTATAGTACTACTTAGATAAAAGAGTTCACTAAGAGTTGCCTATAACCTTTCTGGTGTTACATCTACTGAAACTTTAGAATTTGATAGTTCTGGGTTAATGTGTTTTCTGGGTGGGAACTTTAGGTTTTTTCACTTTGTCTTAAGGAGAAGACTCATCTGTTTACATGATAAAAAGCTATGAGAGGAGGTCTGTTGGTGCAACAATTCATTGATTAGGACAGATAACCAAAGAGTAACTTTGTTTATGTGTAAGCAAGTTTAGAAAGGCCAAATTCTATAATATTAAGGTCTACATGGTGCATATAAAATTTTGTGCAGTTACATCAATATTAAGTTTGTTATGTCAAATTTTAGTTTTCTAATTACTGGAATGTGAATTCTCACATTTATAGATACTGAGATATTTTAAAGAATCTAAAATGAGGCTTACATAGTATTGAGCATTGTCTCACTACAGTTAATTGTATCCAGATTCTAGGAAAAATAAATGATATTGGAAATTGAAAAAAATGATGGAGTAAAGTGGATCTTTCTGATTTTATCTGTAATCTTAGTAGCTAGATGAGTCTCAATATAGCCCTCAACACAAATTTTGTAATGCTAGCATATTTGTAAGGAAGTCTTAACATTTCTTTTCTTTTCTGTGTGCCAAAATAGAAGGTATAAGGACTTAGGACTTGAGTCTGTTTCAATTTCGTATAACCAGAAAATTTTGTAAGATAAAATATAGAATAAGCTTCAGTAATATTTATATCATTGTTTGTGGGTAGTAAAGTAGATGATTTTTTAAAAATTTATTTTAATCGAGATATAATTTATATATAATAGAAGATGATTTTTAATATAAACAATGACCACCATTTATTGAGTACCTATTATGGACTACTATTGATCATTTTTCTACCCCACCCCCAATTTTTCCCTTCTAGACCACTCCCATCTCAGCAAATGGAACCATCATTTATCTGTTACTTAGGCCAAAATCTAGGAGTCATTATTGTTATCACTTCTTTATACCCTATTTTAAACCATCAAGTGGTTCAGCATTATTTTTAAAATATGTCCTAAGTCTGACTACTTCTTATCACCTCCACAGCCACCATCCTAACTCCACCCTTTTAATTGATCTCCTAGATTCCCATCTAGCCAGATGGAACTTTAAAATGATAAATCAGATCATACCATATCCTCCCCTCTCACCCGCCCCACCGACCCCAGCTGAATTTCCTTCTATGACTTTTTGTCACCCTTCAAATAAAATCCAAACTCTGGGCTTTGACGTACAAGGCCTGAAATGATTTGACCTACCTGCTTCTTGGACCTTCTTTCTGATCACTCTTCCTTTATATTACACCATTTTAATCTTCCTTATTGGCTTTTTTGTTTCTCAAATACACCAACCTTTTTCCCACTTTAGGATCTTTGTACTTACTTTTCCCTTTTCCTATAATGTCTTTATCCCAGAATCATATGGCATGCTTCTGCTGAGATAGCCCCTCTTCAGAGAGATCTTTGTTGGCTAGCCTATTTAAAATAGCCATCCACATCACTATGTATCTTTTCACTCTGCTTTGTCTTCATAGCTTGTGTCATTTCTGAAAATATCTTGTTTATTCATTTATTTACTTATTGTTTGTAGCCTTCAGTATAGGATGAGCTCCCTGAGAGTAGAACTTTATCTTGTTCATTATTGTATTTCCAGTGCCTATAGAACAGTATCTATAGAAATGGATACCAATTAGAAGCAAGCCAGTTTGCATTACAGAAACCTAAAAAGCTCAGAAACTAAAGGTGGGTGTCAGGCTTGGGCTGAAAACAGAGGACTATTTTAAGTCTTTTAAAGGGGAAGCTGGGCCTGTAAGTCACCATCGCCATTCATTGCAACTAATAAGTTAACTCTCATCTACCCTGACAAGATGACTTTTATTTTTTTGAGAAAAATTGAATCAGCAGTGCTTCATGCTAGGTAAGCATCTAACTTGAGAGAAGATAGAGAAGGAATACTGAGAAGAGAGAGATGAATGGATAGATTACCTACTGAATAGTGAGGCTATTGATACTTCTAGTCCTCTTCTATCATCTGGCTCTCAGGCAGGCAGGAATCATTCCCATCCCACCCTCACCCTCACCACCTGCCAGGAAATTGGTGGATTTGGAGAAATTGAGTAGCCCTAGGTAAAATAAAACTTGAAAAAGTAACCACCAAAAAAAACCTTATAATTCTTTACTTATGGGAGATAGAGAAGATAATGTATCTGTGAAACAAGAGTAGTATACTATAAAATAGGAATAATTAGAAAACTACAAAGATTCTCAAAGATTCTTGGAAATTAAAAAATGTTATAAAACCATTTGAATAGAAGATCAAGGAGATAAAGTTGAGGAAATTATCCATTAACAGGGAAAAATCAAAGATGGAAAATACGAGAGAAAAGATAAGCAAATTAAATGATCAATCTAGGAAGTCTCTTTTTGATTAATACAGAAGCATTTTCTAGAACTGAAAGGCATGAAGTTCCAGATTGAAAGGGCCAACTAAGTGCTCAGCACAATGAATGAGAAAAGACTCACTCCACAGCATATTATTATGAAGTTTTAGAATATAGGTAATAAAAATAAGATTCTAAGCACTTCACAGAGGATAACAAAACAAAACAAATCTCATACAAGTGATTGAGAAAATTAAAATTATATTAAACTTCTCAACACCAGCTCTGGAAAGCCAGACCAATAAAACAGTGCTTTCTGAGAGAAAATTGTTTCCTACTTAGAATTCTATATCCATCCAGACTATCCAGTCAAGCATGAGGATTGAATAAAAACATTTTCAGGCATGCTAGGTTTTGAAAATTTTGCCTCTCATGTACCTTTTCTTATGAAGCTACTGGAGACTTCCTGGATTGATCAAAACAAGGAGGTGAACAAAACAATAAAATAAAAAGAAAGTCGTAAGATCTAGAAAGAAAGAGGTAGAAAGATGGTAGTAAATTCCAAGGTGACTGCTGGGCAATAGTCTAGAGAATAAACAGTCCAATCTGGAGCAGGATCAAGAGCTCCAGAAGAGATGTTGAGGAAGGGAGTTTAAGGAAAGAATTTATAGATTTCCAGATGTTTTTGGCAGGGTAGAATTCATATTCAGAAGAATTTTACAATTCTGTTGGAGGCTTTGGGAAGAATTGATGGTTTGGCATGTAATCACTAAGCAAATTAAAAATTAAGCAAAACAAAAAAATTGTGCAAGAAATAAAATATAATACACTACTTGGCTTAATAGTGATTATAATCAGTTATAATAATATAAATGCCGAATTTTGATTTGTTTCTCTGGAATATTGATTTTACCCAAAATTGTCTCATAACAATATTGGACGGGAGGTAATTTAAGAAAGTTGAATCCTCAGCCTCCATTTTGGAAAGTTAGTAGAAGGTCGGAAATAGCAGTATCAGTATGTTAGAATATAATGGTAAATAGAAGAAACAGCTTGAAGAGTTGAATGTGGTTCTCTCTGGAGAGTAGGATTCAATGGTAGTGCAAGCAGGCCAGGGGACTATTATTTTTCATTATATACCTATTTGAAGCTATGTAAGTGTATAACTGATGAAAATTAAGTTAGGAAGTTACTGCAGTAATTTAGAGATTGCTGATTGTGGCTTGGACTGTGTGGTAGCAGTGAAGGTGGAGAAAAAGTAGTTGGATTCTGGATATTTTTGCAAGTAGAGGCAATGAGATTTCCTAATGGATTGGGTCTGGAATAATAGCACAAAGGAAGGAAGAGTCAAGGATGACTCCTAGGTTTTTGACTTGAACAACTGGGAGAATTGAATTGCCAGCAACTACACTGGGGAACAGGTTTTGGGAATGGAATATCAGGAGATAATCAAGTTAGAAGTTGGATAAACAAGTCTGGAATTTAGAGGAGAGGTTCAGCATAGTCATGTTTCTTAGTAGTTGGGAGACCTTAGGTAAATTACGTAACCTCTGTAACTTCAGTTTTCTTATCTGTGTAGCAGAGAGTAATAATAGTACTTCCAAACCAGAGAAAATTAAATGAAATAATGTGCATAAGGAACTTATTATCACAGTGTAATGCATTAAATCTTAACTTATTTTTTTAATTGTTTTATTAATATCATAATGATCTGAAGCATCATGTATTGAGGCTGTATAGCATAAAGCTTAAGTTAAGGATTCAGTATTGACTCTGCCACTTGCTAGTTGTGTGACCTTTGGCAAGCCACTTAATCTCTTCAGTTTTTTTTAATGCAAAATGAGTTAATAGTTCCTACCACATAATTTTTTTGTAAGAGTTAATCAAAATTATCCATGTAAAAGTTACTTAGAACAGTGTCTGACACATCGTAAATGCACAATAAATGTTATCCATCATTATTACTATTTGTCTGTGAACTCCTTGAAGAAAAGACCATCATGTTTATTTTCTATAGCCCCCACTTAATCTTAACTCTTTGTCTGGCACTGTGCTTAAAATATATGTGACGGACAGTAAAAAAAAGGTTAAGTGTTCTCTTTATCTATGGAGAGCACAAATCTTGCGTATAGTAATTTCTTGATACATGTTTGTTAGATTGAATCATTCTTTTTCCTTTATACATTTATTCTACTTCGTGAGAGGGAGAAGAAATAAATCATTGTGAGAGCGTTGTTGTTTCAGAAGTATTCTCACATAAATTGAAGTTTGTGTTTATATTTTGCTATTTTGGTGTGAGTTTATGAGTAATGTTAGAATAAAGGATAAATTTGGGAAGAAGGAGGAAACTTTTTCAGTGCTTGGGGAGACAATCTAGATACTTGGGTTTCTGGATGTTAGTTTCTTGTAAACGCCTTTTGAGAACATTTAAAATCACTGCATATATCTATTAATAGCTCTGCCTTTGTCAGGAGACTTTGTATTTTGCTACTTGCATGGTAGTTTTGAGCAATGAGGTTTAAAATTTTCTGTGAAATAAAGAAAATACTTAGAGAGTGAACTCATTCTTAGTCTCAGTTTACTTTCAGTTACTTGAGATAGAGGATATTTTTCTCTCAGAAATCTAGAATATTTTTGTATTTATTAAACTGGTTTAATATTTATAAGCAAGCAGATCTAATTTTAACTTTTTAGATTTTTGCATTGTTATATTTTTTAAAAAGGTAAAATTAGACCATGAACTTGATTGGTCCTCTTGTTATTATCTGTAGTGCTACTGACATGATCTAGTGATTGCTAAGCAATGTTTATTCTGCCGTTAGCTATCTTAATATTGAACTATAAAAACCAGAGACAGAAAAGAGAAAGCCAGACTGAACCAGCTCTGTTTAGTGTCACCTGATGCAAGGCTCTGTTTAGTGTCACCTGGTGGTTAATGTCTGCTCAGCTGAGTTTTCCCTATGAGTCCTCATATTTAGAACCTAGCACAACCAGTTTTCTGTGATGTAATATCTCTAACACACATTTGAACTGCAGCAAGCCTTACCCAAGGATATTATTGCTTTTTTTATGGGTCTAGATTCATAGTTCTTTTGGGACTTGAGATCTGAGCCATTGCCCTCTCTTCTCCTTTTTGGTAATTGGTAAGTTTTTCTAGTCTAAGAGAGTGATGGTATCTTTGCTTTATTTTAGAGTGAAATGCAAAGCAGTTCCTTTTAGTGCCACATGTTAAAGCTTAGTGGAATCTGGTGGAGTATATTGCAGGACCTTTCCTTCTAAAATTATGGGAGGAAATCAGATAAAAATATATCAAAACTTATGGAAAAACTTTTTAAGGTAAAATAAACCATTCTAAGTAGGTCTAAGATATAAGCCTTTTAGAAAGCCTATTAATATAAAAATCATGCTCATATTTTAATATTCTATTATAGGTTTATTTCAGGCTTCTTAATTGTTTCTTTTACCATAACTTTGGAGTCAGACATTTTTCTGGAAAAACCAGTACAGATCAGAAGAACTCCTACAATATGTGTGATGCTATTGCTTAAGGTTGGCAGTAGAAAGGCTTGTAAAGCAAACCAGTTAGATTTTCATTGTTTTACATAGTCAGTTCTTTTTTATGAATCAGAAATGAAGTTATTATTGAACCGTGGCCTTTTTTCTTCCATACCCATTGTCAGAAAAAAAAACATGGGCTTTGCAACCAAACAGATCCAGATTCTAGTCCCTTCTTTAACCTTTGTCAAGTTGTTTAAATGCTCTGAACTTCATTTTCCTAGATGATAAGATGGGGGTAATTTTATCTCAGGTAATATGTATAAAACACTTAGCACAGTTTCTAGATATATTGTAGGTGAGCAATAAATAATAATTTCCTTGACAGCTTTGAAATAATGGCCACAGAATTCTTACTAGGTCCTGTTACGCAGTATTGAGGTGGTTCAAATCTAACAGTAGTGTCAATGTTTTTTTTTCTTCCAGAATGAGGAGAGCTAGATGTGTTTTAGACCACTGTCACATCTCTCCCTCTTCTGTTTAGGTAATCAACTTTTGAGAAAGGACAACATTTAAACTTAATGTTTAGTTCTGAGCTTTATACAGAACTGTGAGCTCAATAAATTGACTGGATGTAAATGCCACCAAGGAACATAATAATATTATTTTCCTTATGCTTGCTTAGGAGTCAGAGCCCAAAGTCTATTCTAGATCGGTGAACATTATGACGTAGGATAGTGACCCATAATTTTTTTTGATTATGTATCTATTATTAATTTTCTGCGGCTGTCACAACAAATTACCATAGACCTACTGGCTTAAAAGAACACAAAATTATTATTTTACAGTTCTATAGGTCAGAAGTCTGATTTGTGTCTTACTGGGCTAACATCAAGGTATTGGGAGGGCTGTGTTCCTTTTGGGAGGTTCTAGGGGAGAATCTGTTTCCTGACTTTTTTCAGTTTCCAGCAGTTGCTTGCATTCTTTGGCTTGTAACCCTCTTCGTAACTTGAAAGCTAACAATGACTGATTTAGTCTGTTTACTGTTGTATCCCTCTGACACTGATTCTTCTGCCTCCCTCTTCCTCCTTTGAGGACCATTGTGATTACATTGGACTCACCTTCATAATCCAGGATAATCTTCCTGTTTTAAAGCCAGTGGATTAACAACCTTAATTTCATCTGCAATTTTAAGTTGTTCCCTTTGCCATATAACATAACATAACATACTCATGAATTCTGGGGATTAGGACATGGATATCTTTGGACATCTTTTGCCTACCATTAGGAAAACATTTTTGAGCACATCTCCAGGTGCTACTATTAACCCATGTTAAATATTAGTAAAACTCAAAATTTTTTTCCCCTCTTTAATTCCACCCTCTCCCTTACTTCTACCTCTGACCCATGGATGTTGCTGTTTCCCCTAAAGAATTGGATCTCTGAAGGCGAGGCGTCCCCTCCCACATGCTCACGATGTGCACCTGGGGCCTGGTGCACCCGGGGTATGGTCCATGGCTCTACCTAGGGCGCAAACCCAGGACCTTCTGCATGCAAAGCAGACGTGCTAACCACTACACTATGGAGCCACCCTCCCCCCCAATTTTTCTTTTTTATATAAAAAATAATATAAGTAAAAATTCTAATTTTGTTCCCATACTTCAATAGATAATCTTGCTCATTTCCTATTTTGGAGACTGCTGGCTAATAGTAGGCTTAGGAAAAGTCCTGTCCTGGAATAAGAATTGTAACTTTTAATTGAATTCACTAAGTATTTACTGAACATTAACTATGAACAAGGCAGTGTTTTAGGTATATATAGAGACACAAAACTACGTGGTGTATTTAATCCAGGTGGGCTAACTACTCTAGTAAACAACTTAAAGTCTTGTTGGCTTAAAAGCTTGTTTCTTATTTATGTCCCAGTCCAATGCATATTGGGTGGAGGTAAAGGGGGAGTTTTTTTTTTTAACCAGGGACAGGGCCTTAGATTGCTCCATTGGATCTCCTCTATCTGCTGGCAGATGAGGGAATAAAATGGAGAGGATAGTGTTGAGATTTTTATAAGACAGGCCCAGAAATAACATAATCATTTCTGCCTCTGTACCACTGACTAGAACTCAGTGTTATGGTCTTAATCAACTATTATAGACATGTAGTCTACTTCAGGGGAATGTAGTTTATGTTAGGAGGAAAGGGAAGCAATTTAGTGAACAAGTAGCCATTCTCTTCCACATGTAACATCCCTGTCCTCAAGAACCCTTTAATTTAGTGGAAGAAACAGACAAAGATAAAACTTGATGTAGAAGAGCAGGAGGCCTAGTAAGGGTTACAAATCTTATATAGTAAGATTTATATAGAGTGATATGAGTGTAGAGAGAAGAGAGAGATTAACTTTGATTAGAAAGATTAGGGAAATATTTGAAATGATGTCTCTGAGATAGGAATTATTATAACCGTCCTCAAAGGGCTATTTTAAAAATTAAATGACTGGATATGTGGTAGTGCCTGGCACACTAAATGGTATAAAAATGCCTGGTGGTGGTGCTGGTGGTACTGCTGCTGCTGCTGTTATTTGGAGATATTCTTGAACTGAGTTTTTAAGAATTGGTAGAGGTTTGAAAAATGGATTTCAGGTAACCTCATTCTAGCAACAATATAGAAGTGGGGGAATCCAGGCCATATTTAGGAGTGACAGGTTATATAACTAAAACAGAGAATGCAGTTGGATGTAATAGGAGATAAGGTAAGAGAGGTTTGGGTCAGATCATCCAGACTCTTGAATAACATGCTAAGGAATTTGGTGATTAGGATGTGGACATCTTTGTTCATTTTTATATCTTTTTTTATAACCATATCAAGAGGTAATGTAACACTGTGATTAAGAGCACAGACTTTGGAACCCACTGTTTAGATTTGACTGCTGGTTCTGTCACTTTTTAGCGGTATGACTTTGGGCAAGTTACTTAATTTCTATGAGCCTGTTTCTTTATGCATATGATTCGGATAATGAAAGTGCTACTTCATTGGGTTGTTGTGAGGATTAAATGAATATAATGTAAAGTGCTTAGAATAATGCTTGCATAGTAAGTGATCTTTAAGAGTTAGTTGTTATCACAATTATTATAATCATTACCAATGTCTGGCACATGGTAGGCTCTCAATAATTTTTGAGTGGTCAGAGTTGTATTTTAAATTTATAGCAATGTTTATATACTATTATATGCCAGGCAAGAGAATACTGTTAAGAAGCTTAAGGTCTAGTAGAGTACATATAAGACATGTTATAAAACCTAGTTAAAGGTAGGAGATGATGACACTATAGGACAGTGGTGTAGATGAAGTGCCTTGGTAGTTCAAAAGCCTGTTAGTTCAGGGGGGAGCCACATTTGTTCGTGGGAAAGGAAGTATTTGACCTGGGCTTTGAGGATGAGTGGAATCTATTTGGAAATGAGTGGGGAAGTGCATTTTAGCCAGTGAGAACAGTCTGAAAAAAGGCGAAGTTGTGGAAAAGCATAGTAATGACATTTTATGGGGAATAGTAAGTCATGCTACAGGAAAGACTGAGGTAAATTAAGTCTCTGGTCAAAGGCTACTAGTAGTATCAGGATTGGGAGTTTCCTGTCTTACTAACTTTAGAGATCAGCTGTCTTTTTTGTAGACTGAGTCTTGCTACTCAATATATAGCCCATGGACCAAACAGCATCAGCATCACCTGGGAGCTTATTAGAAATTCAGACTCTCAGCCCCTACTCCCTATAGAATCGGAGTCTGCAGTTTACATGATTCCTAGGCAATTTGTTTGTACATTAAAATTTAGGAAGCGCTTATCTAAAAAAAAAAAGCAACCTCCCTACTTCTTAACATGAATGTGTGTGTAATATGAAACTAAAAATAACAAAGTTGAGTAATCACTCCCTCTCAAACACATGCATTAAGAAAGTACTCCCTTCTTGAGCTAAGTAGTTCTAGCTGGCATGATTTTGGGTGGTGGTAGTGGGGAATAAGAATCCTTCACAATGTAATTTTTTAAGGTCTTGTTTCATACCAAAAAATATTTGAGATTTTATCCACACCTTAGATTTTGATATAATTGGCAATAAAAATTTTAGTGAAAACTTACTGTTAATATTAAATGCTTTTCTAGGCATATATCACTTCTCTGTTAAGGATGAGTAATAGTTCCCTTCAGAGTAAATTCTATTTATAGCAACTGGAATGATTAACTCTGTTCAAGCTCCTCTTTCAATATAAAGCTAATGCCTGTCTCAGCTTGCCAGCTCTGTGACACCATTTTGGATGTGTTGGTAGTAGAAAGGAAATGAGGTTGAGGAGGTCAGGCAGAAAAGCTTCACATAGAAGTAGAGTTATGCGACACCACTGTGATGTGGTGATGTGAACAGGGGGCGGAGAAGAAGGCAGATAGAATCTAACTTACGAAGCCAGTGCTTGTCTGAATGTGCTGTCTATGATCCCTCTATAGATGATGTGGTCATGGTGACGATGTACCTGGGGGGAAGGGAAGCAAGGGTATATTACACCCAAACCAGGTCTTTGCAGCTTCGAGGAGACCCATTACTTTAGAATTTAGCCACTGTTTTGCTAGTAGAATTATCCTGCTTAGCTTCTATATAAATATTTGACTAAAATAAGTACCTCGTGGCTTTCTAGCCTTGAACCTGCCTGTAAGTATTCTTTCTTCTAAAATGAAGTTACATTGTGATGCTAATTTGATGATTTTTTTTTTTTTCATTCAAGAAGTGCTTGCTTAGTATCTTATGTACAAAACATTGTTTTGGATACTGTATACAGAAAAAATTAGATGAGATCTGTACTCTTAAAACCGTCTCTTATACTCCTGTCTGGAGAAGTCAGAAATGTTAAAAGAAGAAGAATAACATTTTCTAGTGCTTATTATGTTCCAGAAGCTCGTTATCTCATTTCATCGTCACGATAACCATATAGGTTAGGTAATATTAATATCCCATTTTGCATGTGAAGAAACTGAAATATAGAGAGGTCATCAGTAAGTAGCTGAGCCAAGGTTCAAATCCAAGCAGTTTTGACTCCAGACCCAGAACCACTTCACTTATGCTAATGAACAGTCTTTCAAAAGGAGGACGAAAAGTGTTAGCATTACTTGTGGAGAGGAGAGAAAGGAGAAAGAGAGGGGAGGCGCAGAGAAGATGAATGCTAAATGAGGGCATCCAGGAGATTATTATAGAGAAGAAATTTTAGCTGATCCTGGAAGAATGATCTTCAGTAAGTAGTCTTCAACTCAGGGAGGAGCTTAAATTTAAGTTTCCAGGTCATAAAAATCATTCATGCCATTCAACAGATCTTTACTGAGAGCTTGCTTACTGTGTGCCAGATGCTATACTAGGGACTAGAAACGCAGAGATAAATAAAATTCTGAATCTTCTGCAGTAAGGAAAGTTACAAAAGAGTGATGAGGGTTATTATCCTATTTTATAGAGAGGGAAACTAATGCTTGTCAATTAAAGGGTGGAGGTGGGATTTGAACCCACACCCTCTAACTTTAGAGCCCTTTTAACCACTCTACTATTTTGCTTTCCATTTATTTCTAAACCAGAGGTAAGTTTCAACTAGCCAAAGTCTCTGGATGCACTTAACAAAAACCGGTGGTCCAGAAACCATCTCATTAGAAAACTCTGAAATATCCACATTAGTAATTTTGGTTGAAGCAGGATGTCTTTAAAACTCTTCTTTTATATCACAGCTGACCAGGCATTCTCCCTCACTCAGCTTCTTCTCACTCAACAATCATTTACTGAATGTGCATACTATTTGCTAGGCACTGTTAGGTGCTGAGATCACAGGGAAGAATATGACCCAGACTCTGCCTTCATGAAACTTTGTGGATCTTTCCAGCATAGTTACTGCTATACCTACACTCTCAACTTGTAGTCAGTCTCTTCCCTTTTCTTTGCTCTTCTAAACTAGAACTTGCTTGAGACTTGTGGGTATTGTTAGTTGAGACTTCCTTCCTGGCGACCCAAACCCCAATTGTCACTGGCTTTGTGACAGACATTTATCTTCTCCCACTTTATGATCATCATCAGTCATAATCCTTGATTTATGGTTTCTATTTAAAAATTATTTTTATAGGTAAATATAACCTGTTAATTGAAAAAACTTCAAATATAACAAATGTATACACTGAAAAACAAAATCACTCTTTAGTCCCTCAGTACCACTTGTTATTAATGCTTCTAGACATTTTTCATTAATATACAAACTTTTTTACACAAATGGGCTTTGTAGCAATAGGATTTGTAGCTCGATGTTTTCATTTAATAGTATGTTTTGGGTATCTTCCCATATCGGTGCATAAAAATCTACTTCATTCTTTTTAATAGCTATATAGTATTTCAGTCTAGGACTATATCATAAATACTTAACCACTCTTTTACTGGTGGGTATTTAGATACGTATATACTGATGAAGTAGATGTCCTTTTATATATATTTTTGCTCACCCAAATTGAGTGTATTTGTAGGATAAATTATTAGAAGTGGAATTGTTGGAGCACTTAAAATTTTTGCTGGATATGATCAATTATATCCTTAGAAAAAGTTGTGCCAAGAACTCAACAGTGTTTACTGTTCCTGTTTTCTTACCTTCTAGAAAACACTGAACATTATCAATCTTAATCTTTGTTCATTTGATAGATTTAAAAAGCAATATCTCCTTGTTTTAATGTATATTTCTTTAATTATGAGTAAATTTGAGCACATTTTGATATTTTTATTAATCATTTATAATTATGTTTTTGTGAATTATATACATATATTTTGCTTATTTTCCCACTGGGTTCTTTATTACATATTTGGAAGAGTTTTTTTTT
>NW_006441955.1:7707-51669 GCF_000325575.1 Pteropus alecto | reverse complement strand
AGCAATAGGATTTGTAGCTCGATGTTTTCATTTAATAGTATGTTTTGGGTATCTTCCCATATCGGTGCATAAAAATCTACTTCATTCTTTTTAATAGCTATATAGTATTTCAGTCTAGGACTATATCATAAATACTTAACCACTCTTTTACTGGTGGGTATTTAGATACGTATATACTGATGAAGTAGATGTCCTTTTATATATATTTTTGCTCACCCAAATTGAGTGTATTTGTAGGATAAATTATTAGAAGTGGAATTGTTGGAGCACTTAAAATTTTTGCTGGATATGATCAATTATATCCTTAGAAAAAGTTGTGCCAAGAACTCAACAGTGTTTACTGTTCCTGTTTTCTTACCTTCTAGAAAACACTGAACATTATCAATCTTAATCTTTGTTCATTTGATAGATTTAAAAAGCAATATCTCCTTGTTTTAATGTATATTTCTTTAATTATGAGTAAATTTGAGCACATTTTGATATTTTTATTAATCATTTATAATTATGTTTTTGTGAATTATATACATATATTTTGCTTATTTTCCCACTGGGTTCTTTATTACATATTTGGAAGAGTTTTTTTTTTATGTTACCCACCCCCAGTTTGCTGTTTATAACTTATAGACCTTCAGATTGGGTAGTTCAACTTGCTTACTTTCTAGATGAGAAAACTTGAGCCTCAAATGGGATTAGGGTTGGTGGCCTTTTTTGGCAGAGGGTGAGCATGTAGTCAGATAGTGGCAGAGCTGAAACCAACATCAAGATTTTTACTTCTAGTGTGGTGCTTTTTTCATTATACTGTGCTATTTTTTTATTTATAAAAATTTATTAAAATTCATAATTGTTTGATTGTCTATCCCAGGAGCATCTATTCATCCAACTATGCTATTTTTAAGGCTTACTTCCCTCCCTCTTCCACCATTGCTTTTTACCACTAGGTCTTGCCACAGCCAGATGTTTATGGTAAACTTATAAATTTACCAGCTTGGTATCAAAGTTTGAAAGGCTATAGGGTTGTACAGGAGTCCAGGAGACTTCACAGGTATGAGATTGTTTCTAATATATGGATAACTAAACTAAGTTTTCTATATGCCAGTTATGTTCATGTCCTTTTCATTTGTTTAAAAAAAATACTGTTTTGTTTTGTAGGTTCATGGGTGTCTGTGTACATCAAGGACAGTTGCATGCACTTACAGAGGTAAGACTTCAGTAAGCCTGTTAAGTAAGCATTATGGTTCCATAGTGATTGTTATTTGCTTATGTAAGGAAAATTTGTGTGCATTTATGTTTATGCAAAAATGGCAGTGTTATTTTCTTTCGTTGCCTGGGAACAATGGCCATATCTCTTAATACTCTTGGATTCTCTCATCAGACTTGGTGAATACTCTGAGAATATGAGTGCTTAAATATTAAATTAGTTCTTGCTGCCTGGATGACCCCCTCCTAAGCTAAGGGATGGTATCATTTGGCCACAGACTCCATCATGGCAACAAATTCCCAGACTACCCAGAAATGTTTGGTATCCTGACCTACAATTCCACATTTAAATTGCTGCTCTGGTTTCCTGATTGGTCTTATTATTCCTTGGAATCAATTTCCATTTCCATTTTCATTTCATTTTTTCCTTTTGTAGGCAGATGTATATGCCATAGTCATAATTGAGGCTCTGAGGACCAGAAAACCCTCTCTAGAACAAAGGCTTCCCAGGTTCTGGTATTGAGTTATCAGCTTCAGAATTTGCTTGGGTCCTTTTTAGAAACACAGATTCCTGAAATCTTCTAAGTTTAGTAGGTCTGCATAGAGCCCATATGTATTCTTCAAAGCTTCTTAAATTATCCTAGTGAGCATCTAGATTTTAGAATCTGTATTCTAGAATGTTTCGCATTCTTCCTTGAGAAGCGAGTACCAAAATACAAAGTGAAGAAACTTAGGAAGGAAAATTATTTAACAGAATTTGCAAGAGTATTGGTTTCCTGCTGGCTTGGTGCCTGGAAATAGTCCTTGATATCTTATGAAGGAGGGTCCCTTGTGTCCATCTACTTTTCTCAGTTACTCAGGGCACCTGAATGTGGAATGTGTGTAGCTATGTCCTGTCTCTTATATGGAAGGCCAAAGAAGGTGTAAGAGTGAAGTGGTTAAGAACATGGGCTCTGAAGTCTTGATTGCTTAGGTTTGAATTTCTGTGACTCAATGTTTTCATCTGTAAAATAGGAGTAATAACAGTAGTACCTGCCCCAGGGAGTCTAGATAGGAAAGAGGACCAGTAGCTAAGCCCTAGAGTATTTCAATTTTAAAGGTCTGGGGAGAAGAGCAGATTAAAAAGGAGTAGCTAGTGAAGTAGGAAGAAAACCAGGAAAGCATATTGGTTTGGAATGGAACCAGAAGAAGGAGAAGGGAGTAATTAATTGTGGCAAATGCCACTGATAAGATGATGACCTCATAGGGATGTTTTGAAGATGAAATGTAAAATGCTTATTTAGCATAGTACCTGGCATATAGTAATTGCTAAATACATTTTAACTATTATAGCTTTTATTATTAACAGTGACTAGTGCCTCCTGAACTCCTTGAATTGTCAATATTTTTCATTTGGTACTTACTTCTACACTATTGTTAGTGTTATTAATTTCTTTGAAAAAACTTCTTATTGAAGTAAAGCATAACAGAAAAAGCACATATATGAAGAGTGTACAGCTCACTAAATTTTTGCAAATGACCACACCCATAACCAATATCCAAGATCAAGAAACATTTTCTGTGTATTTCTTTTCTCAGAAGTGAGTCTATAAATTCTTCAAAGACAACTCTCTTCTTCTCTTAAGCCTCCTATCTGCCAGAGCTCTGACACTAATACTTGTAAAAGTATTTGTTGTATTCCTGCTTATATCACTGTTTTCTGAAGTGTGAGTTCATTGGAAGGGCTTGTGTTTTTTGCTGACAAAAGAACATACTTTAGTATTTGTGATCATGTCACAAATTTTGCTGATTTTGCTGACAAAGAAGAACATACTTTAGTATTTGTGATCATGTCACAAATTTAGAAGTGGGGTATAGTGGAAATGAATGATCTTAATACAATATTCTTTTAGCCATGTTGCACTTATATAATATTTTCTGTTTTTTTTTTTTTAGCTTGGTTATAACCATATACAACATACAGTGCATGTTTTGTGAAAGAGTATGTATTTCCAGTATCATTAATGAGATAATGGTCTAGCCTATGATATTAATAATTTTTATTATGTTAATAGGCTGATGGTCATGAAGTCCAAATATCCAGATGGTCTTGATTATTTTCAGATGGCAGATGCCATCATGCCATAGATCTCTGGGAACTCCTATGTTTAAATGCCTTACAATTTTGACTTAGCAGCACAGCTATTGGTTTAGCTAAGGATCATAAAAATAAATTACTAAAAACATCTAGCACAGCAGTTGGAACTTGGATGACATTTAGTAAATATTCTTGCCTGCCCTCTACAATAATGTGAGCACCATTCCTTATTTCTTTAAAAATAGTTTGGTCAATAATTACAGTAGACAAGCATAGCTTTTGTTAATGCCTGTAAGAATTGCTATTATTAGGAATTCATATACAGTAGTGATATGGACTTTCCTTGGCTCAAACTATTTCCCAGAGTATTGATTGGAATTGTAAACATTAATCGAAGTTAGAACAGACACTTAGGTCTGTTTTTTTAAACTGCCCATAGTAAGGATAGACTTCTAAGCAAATAAGTATTTGTTAAAGAGAACATAGTTTGATAAAAGATCAGACAGAAACTTTTTTTAAAGTTTAATTAGTTGAATTAAGAATTCATGAAGAATATATCCAACCTCTAGTTTCTAGGAGCAGGCTTCAACCCATGGCTGATACACTGGTGACAAGAAAATAAAGTGACCCAAGTCAGAATTCTTTTCAAAGGCTTGCATCATTGATACCCAATCAGAAATGAGTGAAAACCTTTGGTTTTTTTTGAAAGTATGATAAAAGTTAGTTGCTAAATGTTAACTGTGGTGATTATCTTAAGTAATATAAAATCTGAGCATTTTGGGCAAAAAAAAAAAAAAAGAATTCATATGTATTGAATAGGAATGCTTCTTAAGTATGGTCTTTGACTCAGAAGAACTAACCTTGTCTTTCATTTAGTCACGAGTATCAAGGAAATGGAAATCTTTGGTTTTGAAAGACAGAAAATATAACCCTAGGTATCAGTTAGTTATTGCTATATGATATCCAACCACAAAACCTCACAAGCATTCAGAAATAAACATTTGTTTCTCATACATCTGCAGAGTTTACCTGAGCTGAGCTGGCCCAGTTGGGCAATCTGCTGGTCTCACTTAGACTCACTCATGCATCTGTGTGTCAGCTGGTGGTCTGCTTAGGCTGGGGTTTTACTGAGGCAGCTTTGCTCCAGCTATTTCTCATCTTTCCTTCTGGGACCATTGGGCTAGCCTGGACATGTCCTTTTTAAGATGATACCAGAATAGCAAGAGTATGCCAGCCCATTTGCATGAGTGCTTTTCATGATTATACTTATGTTCAATTTTGCTTGGCCAACATCCCATTGGACAAAGCAAGTCACATGCCTTAGTCCATATTGGGAGCATACTGCAGTTACATGTCAAAGGGCATGGATTCAGTAAGGTGTAAAGAATTGGAACCATTGTTGCAATCTTCCATATTCTATAAATATCCCAATTAACAGATCATAATGATTTGTCTTTTCTGCCCTTAAGGGTAAAGAATTCTTCTGATTTTTAAAATCATAACTACCAGTTATTAAACAGATACTATGGGCTAAGTGCTATGCTTGGTGCTTTATATATTAGCATTACTCTCACAATTCTGTAATCCTAATTCTTTAATTTTATAGATGAGAAAACTAAGGCTTAGAGAAATTAAATGACTTCCCCAAAGTTGGATTTGGATCAGATTCATCTGACTTCAAAGCCTATACTTTTTCCATTATAATATGCTGTCCTTAATTCACTTATGTATTCCTCACAGAGCTAAGCACAGGTTCTTGTATGTGTAGCATGTGTAGTCTTTGTAGAATTTGAGTCTGACTAACTTTATATATATTTTGGGTTATTTGGAAGAGATATTTCCTAGTTATGGGGTATATTAGAATGTGTTGGTAACAGAAAAATAGTTAAATAGTCTTCAACAATAACACTCATAACTGAAATTCCAGCAGTTTATTGGGTGAAGGATTGGTTTGATTCAGCAACTAAGTAGATGTTATCCAGAGACATCGTTATTTTACATCTCTTCACTCTATCTTTACATTGTCAACTTCATGATAAGATTGGCTGGCTATCATTCATAATCAAAAAGTAGCTGCTACCAACTTACATGCTGTATGTTTTCTTTTTCTTATATAAGATGGGGGGGTGGTGTCAAAGAAAAAGAGAAGAGAGAACTGGACAGATTATGCATCATCTCATAATGTTATTCTTTTTAAGCTTGTTAAGAAAGGCACAAAGAGGGAAATATCTTCATAATCAAACAGTTTGAGAAATTTCTTTGTGCAGAACCTCTCAGTGCCTAGAGGGATTTGAGGGATGAGTAGGGCACAGGTTGTAGGGCACAGGGTCTCAAGTGACAATACTTTCTGTGGTCAAAGGAGTCAGCAAAAGAATTGCTTGGCAAGTAGGATGTTTTGGGGTCTCTCTTGCCTTTTCTACCATGGAGAAACTATTGTTTTTTTCCCACTGTTACACAGCGATTGCTTGGCCTGTTCAGGTGATGCAGTCTCTTTACAGCAATGTCTCCTCAGTAAGACAGATACTTGGTACTAAAAGAAATGCCCTTAGCTCATGAGAGAATGGATCAACACTGCAGGAGGCTGAAGAGAATTTTTTATTTACATAGCCCTCATCCTCTTCTCACTCACCATTTCTACCCCCACTATACACCTTCTTTTTTTATCAAAGAATAGTCACTTTGGAAATTTCTTGTTTATGTGAGTTGATACGTGTTGTTTCTGAGTTGTTTTTTGTCAGACTTATAAGAAGCCTTATATAATCAGGAAGCTTACAATGAAAGGAAACTCTGTGGGTTCAGTGACTAAACTCATGCATTATTCATAAAAATGAGCAGCCAGACCCCGATTCCAGTTTCTTGGTGTGCTGTGATATTACCATTAGTTGTGCCTACTTCTTTTCTTGTTTTCATGTGGCCCAGTACGGAGTATTCTTCTGGCCTTATTTACTTTGAGTCAGATGTGAAATTGTCTGGTGCCTGCCTTCGGTTAACTTTGGCAGCATAGCCATACCTATCTTTCAAGCTTGGGGTGGCTTTGGGGGAGGCTGTTACTACTACATGGTAATTAAGAGGACATACCAAAGGTACCAACAATGATTGCCTCTGTGACTCAGGACTTCCTAAAGGAATGGTGTGAGGGAAGGGAGAATGACAAAGATGTGAATTAGCATCTGTGAGAGAAGAAAGAGTTCACTTTATACATACCACTTTAAGTGAATCTGCTGTAATCTAGGCACTCTGCTAGGTCTGGGCTTATCAGGATAAAAAAACCTGTTCCCCAATCTGCTACATAGCAAACTACCCTAAAATTTAGTGGTTTAAAACAATCATTTTATTTTTGCTTGTGATTTTGAAGGTCAGGAATTTGTAAGGGCTTTGCTAAGTCTCTGATCCACATGTGTCAGCTGGGGTGGCTGAGCTAGAGGACCCTCTTCCAATATGGCTTCTTCATTCACATGTCTGGTGCCACGGTGCCCCTGGGTCCCACTCTTTTACTACATGGTATCTCATTCTTTAGGTCATCTCTGTATGGCTTGAGCTTCCCAAGGCTTAGTGATCTCACGATAGTGTTAGACTTTTTATGTGGTAACTGACAAGAAGTACAAGCTACCCAAGTGGAAACCACAAGACTTCTTATGAGCTAGTTTTGGAAGTTCCGAAAAGTCACTTAAGCTGCATTTCATTGGTCAGTGTTGATTCAGGGGAAGGTGAATTATTATACTCTACTTTTTTTTTTTTTTTTTTACCACTGTGGTGTCTTTTATGAACTCAGTATTTAGTTACTGGGAAAATGAGAAATTTTTTACTTGCTCTTTCTTAGAAACTATTTTTTAATATCCAGCTGTTTCTCCATGCTGTTAACTCTCAGCTCTCCATATATATTAATGGTTGTTCATTGTTATAGTTCATGTTCTTTTTTTCTGTCATCTCTGTTTTCTACTATTTCAAATACAACTTAGCTCAGTTAGGTCACCCTTTTCAATCTTACCATTTTCTACTGTTAGAATCGTTGTTCTGCCAAATAAAAAACATAGTTTTGACTTTTTCTCATCTCTTGAATTTAATCAATTTCCAATGTTATCCTGATATTTTCTATGCGATGTCTTCCTAATTCTTTTTTCTCTCCATTCCTGCCACAATCTTATTCCATGGCTAGCTTCCTACAAATACTTTGTGGCTGGTTTTCCTGTCTCTAGTCTTTCTTTGCTTCAATTTGATATGCTACTCCTCAAATAATCTTCATTAGGCATACTTCGATAATGTGATGCTTCTGTTAAAAAAATTTCATTTGGCATTCTAGGCTCTTTCTAATCTGATTTCAGAATATGAATCTCTCTCTTTAGTTAGATGGGGCGTTTTGCTGTATTCTACACATTCTGGCCTTAGACGTGCCTTCCAAGACCTGGAATACCCTTACCTCTCTTCTCCCTCCTACTTTCCAAGTTATGTGAAATCCCAGATTCTCTAATGGAGCTCAGTCTCCTGAATAAGGCCTATAATAATGCCTTTTGTGGCTGAGCCCATAGTATATTTGACCCTTGAACAACACGGATTTGAACTGTAAGAGTCCATTTTTACACAGATTTTTTTTCAATAAATACTGTAAATGTATTTCTTCTTCCTCATAATTTTCTTAATAACATTTTCTTTCTTGTAGCTCATTTTAAGAATACAGTATATATTATATATAACATATAAACTGTGTATTAATTGACTGTGTTATTGGTAAGGCTTCTAGTCAACAGTAGGGTCTTAGTAGTTAAGTTTTTGGTGAGTCGAAAGTTAAATGTGGATTTTTGACTGTTTGTGGTGGGTCAGCTTCAAACAGGTTGAGTTTGAAATATTTATTGGGCCATCGGAGTGGAGATAATTTCATAGAGCATCATCCGAGCGATACCTTCCTTGTTCAGATCCTGTTTATTAGCCTTTTCATTGAAAGACATTTCATTGGTTTGGAAGGAGGCATTTTTCAACTGCTGAATTACTTCCCAAGTAATAATAATGAAAAATAATTAAGGCTTCTCTCCCTCCCCACATATATTGTTTTATTATTACACAATCGTATGAAAAAATTTCATTTGGCATTCTAGGCTGTTTTACAACTGAGAAATCTGAGGGCTCAGCAATAAAGAAATTTATTTAAGGTTTCTTAGGTAGTGGAGCTGAGATTTGAATCAAGTTCTGGTTGACCATAATCCTGTTTACTAGACTTTAAGCTCCTTGGGTTTAGCTATTTTGTTACTGCTGAGTCTTCAGTAACTGGCACATAAAGGCATATAATAAATACTAGTTGGGTTAATGGATTAATGGATGAATGAATGAATATTGCTTCCCAACACTTGAGCTTCTAGTAGTTAAACTGTCAACCGCAAAGACATCTATCTGTGTCTTTCAAGGTTGTGTTTAAGAAAATTATATATAGATATAAATATGTGATTTTAAAAATATAAATTACATATAAATATAAATTTATATATAAATTATATTTATATAAATATAAATGAAGCCACTTTAAAATGGAGCTGGAACTGCCATCCCAGAGGAACTGCTTTGCACATCTTATGCCTCAAACCTTTGGAATGTTAAAACAGAGCAAAATAATCTTTGGACTGGGCGTAAAGCAACCTTGTGTCCTGAAGAACTGTTTGCAAAGTTAACAAGAAAGCAGATGTTATGACTATTGGACTGATGGCTACAGGACTGAAAATTAATATTGTTGAGAATTAGCATCACTATGTTATATCTTATATGCACTAATAGAAATGCCTTTCTTCTACTTATGTAATTGTTCCCCTTCCCTTTCTCATAAATACCTTTGCCTCCTATTTGGAACATCATTTGGGCTTCTGACTGAATCAGTGCTTCCCAAATAGGTTTTCTATTTTTTGATCTTTAATAAATGTTTATTGCCTCTCGCTTTGAAAGGTCTTTTATTTTTAGATTATCAGTTGTTTTGGCCATCTATTTAATGAATCTTTTCACAGTGATGTAGTGATAAGACCACAGAAGAATTCAGAAAATGTTTGAGGGGATTTCTAGCTAATATTTCTCTTAGTCCTCCCCATGATTGTGAAACTAGTATTGAAGTCGCGTTCATAGAACTCTTCTGAGTTTAGGCTAATCTTGTTTCTAGTAGAAGTTTTGACAAGAGTGTTTTCCTTAACTTGAAAAGTGGTATAATTCATAGGAATTGGGTCTGTGTTGGCTCTTGAGAGCTGTTTCCACTTTGGAGTCTAGGTAGCAAGTAGGACAATGGAAGGAGGTGGTCTCTCAATATACCTCTCATACATTTCCTACTACATAAGGACATTTCAGCATTCCTGTACTTGATAACATAATTACTGTTTGCACTTTCTGTGTTTACTTGCTCTTTATGTTGGTCATTTCTTGTTATCATGGTCACCATTGTTTACTTAGATAGTAAATTCTTAGATCAGTGATTTTCAAAGTGAACCACAAGCATTTCTTTCCTTAACATGTTCATTTTAGCACTTCACCTTGCTATAGTAATTGCTCGTGTCTGTTTCCTACCCAGCAAATTAATTAAGCAGACACTTTGTGTCAAGGGAGTAATTAATAACTTTCTAGAGTATTGATATAGTGCTTAGCTTTTCTACAAGTGATAATTTTCTTTTTTCTTCATCACTGACCTCTCTTATTTTCTACATCTTATAAATCACATGTCCTGTCCATGTGCCCACTATTCTAGTTTCTATGATTTTGACTACTCTAGGTACCTCAGAGAAGTAGAATCATATAGTATTTGTCTTTTTGTGACTGGCATTTTTCACTTACCATAATGTTCTGAAGGTTTATCCATGTCGTAACACGTGACAAGATTTTCTTTCTTTTTAAGGCTGAATAATATTGCATTGTAAGTGTATACCACGTTTTACTTATTCATTCATCTGTTGATGGACATTTGGGTTGCTTCTACCTCTTGGCTATTGTGGATTATGCTTTTGTGAACATGGGTGTGTATGTGTCTCTTTGAGATCCTGTACTCTATTCTTTTGGTGTGTACCCAGAAGTAGGATTGCTGGATGATATGGTAGCTCTAATTTTAATTTTTTGAGGAACCACCTGTTACTGGTAGTAGTTGCAACATTTTACAATCTCACCAATAGTGCAGAAGAGTTCCAATTTCTCCACATTCTTGTCAACACTTGTTACTTTCTGGGTTTTTTTGTTTTTTTTTTTTTAGAGTAGTCATTTTAATGGGCATGAGGTGATATCTCACTGTGGTTTCCATTTGCATTTCTCATTTGTTACAGAGACTGTCCTTTTCCATTGATACACAAGGATTTATTTCTGGGCTTTCTAGTTTATTCCATTGGTCTATTTGTTTGTCCTTATGCCAATCCCACAGTGTTTAATACAAATCTAATTTTGTTTCTTCCTGCATAAACCCTTTTGTGGCTTCTCATTAACTTTAAGATAAAGTCAAAATATCTGATTCAGCTACTGTTTATTCTGTGGCCTCAGCGCTCGCTTCTTTGACCTTTTTGCTTCTGTCTTAACTGTGCACTATAGCCCTACCGAACCTCTTTTAGTTCCACAAATAGGACATGACCCTTTCCATCTTTGGGCCATTACACAAGCTCTTCCCACTGCCTAGAACATAACCTCTCCAACTTCCATTGGCTTAGCCAAGTCCTACTTTACCTTCAGGACTCAGCTTTGATATCTTATTCTGTGGGAAGCCTTTTATAGTCTTCAAAGATGAGTTAGGTAACCCTCTTATGTGCTCCCATAATACAATAGTATTTACCATTGATTTTAATTCTCTATTCGCATGTGTATGTAGATTATAAATTCCTTGACGGTTTTCTTTACATTTGCATCCATTGGTTCCTAGCACAGTGCCTGGCAAATGATAGCTGCTTATCATATTGTTGAATGAATAAATCGGTGACATTTTTCTAGCTCAAAACTTTCAGTAATTTCCTCATTGATCACAGTGTTTCCTCATTGAAAACAGTTTATTTTCTAACCTTAGTTGCTTACCAGAATTGCTTGTGAGCTTTTTAGAAAGTACAGATGCCAGGGCCTCACATAAGACTTATAGAATTAAAAGTCTTGGATGAAGCCTAGGCATTTGTAATATTTAAAAATAAATTAACAGAGCCCTGTAATTATGATGTATGCTAGGGTTAAAACACAGAAATGAAGATAAACTCTTAGCCTGGTATCCTAGTCCTCTATGTGCTGCCATCATTCTGTCTTTTTTCTCCTTAACAAGTACTCTATAATTCAGGCAAACTGGCTTTTATATGTTTACTAAACGTGGTCTGTGTTTTCTTGCCTCCTTATTCATATTATTTCTTCAGCCTGGAACATATACTCTTTTCCTTTATGTTATAAAAATCTTCCTTCCTTTTAAGACTTGGCTCAAAGTCTTCTAATTTCTCCATAAAACCTTTTCTGACTTTTTTCTTTGCTACTGCTGTGCTCCCCCACCCGCTGCCTTCTTACTTGGTTATAATGTTTCCCTCTATTGATCTTCTTCTATATAATTTTTTGTACCTCTCTTATTATATATTCTGCCATGTACTTAAGTTATTTTTGCTTTAGTTTTCCTATACAAGCGTAAGCTCTTAGGTAGAAGGAACCCAAGCTCCAGGGTCAGAAGGCTTAGGTACAAATCCAGGCTCCACCATTACTAGTTGAATTAGCATAGGGAAGTTATTTAAATTCTCTGGGCTCAATTTCCTCATTTATTATAAAAAGATTACAAGAATGTCTCAAGATGCTGCAAGGTTCAAATGAGATTACTATGAAAGTGCTTTGTAAAACCAATTAGTTGCTGGTCATTAAATATAGCATCTAACAGTATAGTATTAGATGGTATCTTACTTATCTGTATCCAGCAGTACCTTGTGTTTAGAAGACACTTTATGGATATTGATCAGATGATTAAATGGGGGAAAAGGAATCAAACATTTTATGCCATCTCAAAAGTGAAGTCGAGGTAAATTTTCTAACAAATTAATCACCTGCGTGAATGGCTGGAACTCTTCATAGATGGGCTTTGGCGTTTTTCAATTGCAAGACCTCTTGCATAGTCATCCTTTGACTCTGTAACTAATTTGCTCAACAACTTATATTTTATCGAACTAGTCTATCAAACATATATTTCCGGTACACCAAGAAGGAATAGAACTGAGCACTGGACTTTTAGAAATACAAATAAAGCAACAGGCGGGTTACTTACCTGATAAGTCTTTAAGTCAACTAAGGTATTTGAATGAAAAAATATTTCATTTTTTTAAGCCAATGACTTATTGTACTTGGCAGTACCAGGGACACTATTTTTAGAATAACTTTTTTTTCTAATTATAAAATCATACATATTCATTAAAGAAATAGCTCATATTTCTGGAATATTAAGTGCTTTACATGCATTTTCTTTTTTCATCCTTATGATAACCCTCTGAGATATAGCCATTATTGTTGCTATTTTATATAAGAAGAAACCAAGAAATAGGGAGATTAAATAATACTTGAAAAGCTGCTCTTTCTCACATTTTACCTAGCTAATAACTCCTTAATTTTCAAGTCTTAGATTACATTTTCACTTCATTGTGGAGCTTTTCCTAATGATCTCCCTCATCTATATTGTGACTTAGCTTATTATTCTCTTAGATAGCACTGTTTTTCATTGTAGCACATCTCATGACATAATTCTTCATTTATTTGAATGTTTGTTTATTGTCTCTCTATCATATGTCAGTTCCATGAGGACTGGGACCATTTCCTCTTTTGTTTACCACTAGCAATAAATAAGTAGCAGGTCACTGAAGATTTGATCATGAGATGTTTGATGTAAGAGTTAAAAATCGATAGGGAAAGTTTAATCATATTTTTTTGAATCTGTGGATAAACAATCATTTTGATGTTTATAGTAGTTTACGTGCACAGAAAAACACTCATACTACTTCAAGTGCATTAAACAAATATGTTCTTTAAAGTGGTGAATGGGTTTGTAGTGTCTGTCTGTGGGAAATGTGAAGGAAATTGGGGAAGTATCTTTATAGCCTCTTCTACTTGGCTTCCAGCTGCTGATAAAAGAAGTATCTTCTATAATTTCCAAAAGGAGAACTCAGTTATTGTTTTTCAGTTCATGTGATTTTGACCACTTTAAGGAGTCTGCTGATAAGGGTGGTAAAAGTATTCTCAGAATTTTGTATCAGTAGATGGCTAAACACACTATTTTGTATTTCACTTTATATCTAATGCTACCATGTTCTGCCATATAGTGGGCATTCAAAAATATTTGTTTTGTGTGGTATTTATCAGAAAATGCCTCTAAAAGCATATTTCTCTTTTTGATCGTAAATTACGTTAATTAGTACATTGGGAGGGTTTCTAATAAAAGAGGGAACTTGAAACGCGCCTCCATCTATTTAAATGTACTTAATCATTCATTTGTTCATTCAACAGTTTATTGTTCACTTTACTAGGTACTGGGCTTACAGAGTTGAGAAACACCTGGTCTCTGCCATCAATAGTTATAGTACAATGTGATAAGCGATAGTAGAAATACATACAGGGGCCTAAAGTGGCACAAAGTGTGGGATGGGGTATCAGGAAATGCTTTCCAAAATAAGAGACTCAGGCTGGATTTAGAAGGATGAATAAGAATTAGCAAAGCTATGAAGGGGAAGAAGAGTGTTCTGGGAAATAGATAAGCATTTATGAAAGCGTAGAGAGTGAAACATTCAAATATTCTGAAACACATTTTGGATTTTCTTTCTCTGAGTTGGTTCATTACCACTGACTGTTTCAGTCAGGCAGGCCCTAGTGGACCTCCTGGAATGGAGGCTGAACTGTGGCAAACTTGGGCCTTGGAAGACGTACGGATATATGCTTGCAGTGGCTGTGGAACCTCAGCTGAGAACAGGAGACTCCTTTGGAGCACAAGCCTCCCTCAGGGTGCTCTTGGGATGCCTGTCCTGGAATTACCCAGGACAGTGACAAAGCTTTCTTTTCTTCTTTAAATCAAGTCAGCAGGATGGGGTGTCTGCTAGCCTTTGTGTTTGGAGCTGACCAACAAACATACAGCGGCCAGCATAATGGCATTGTTGAGCTTCAGTGAAAACTAGGTCGGGGCTCAGCCCCTCCTCTGTAGAGAGCCCATCCAAAGAACAGAGGTTCAACAAGCCACTGTTTGGCATTGATGCTGGTTTTTGACTTGCTGATGGCACAGAAGATTACAGCATCTCTTCTCATTGCTTCTCTGAACACCTCAATTTGGAATCTCTGAGTCGCATTTGACTATTTTCCCCTCAGTTCTCATATCTACCATACAGTTACTAAATTCTTTAGATTCTACCTCTGCATATTCTTACTCTAGCCCACTTTTTCATGCCTGAAATAGCACTCTAAATCAGGCATTTGGCCATCTCTCTTCTGGACTGTTGCAGTCCCCTCCTTTCATCCCTTCTCTCCTACTTATACTTCATGCAGAAAAGAAAAGGAATACTAATCTCTGTACTTTATATTTGTGTTCCTTTGCATAGAATGTCTTTCTTCTAACCCTACATATGTGCATCCATGAAATGGAAATGAATCCTCAACAATGAGTGATTGATTAGTCAGGCCTAGGTGTCCCCCAGAGTACTCCAGGTAAAGGGATCAGCAATGTATGTACATATGCAGGTAAGCATGGAGTGAAACCTTTATAAGCATGAGTGAAAGGCTTTGTATGCCATGCTAAGGATTGTGGGTTTTATACTAAGAGTATAGGGCATCATTGAATAATTTTAACAGGGGAGTGGCTTCAGGTTGGCATTTCAGAATGATTTTTGGCTGTATTATGTGAAATGGATTGGAATGAGGGCTAAGTTTGTTCAAGATGAAAAAAGGGGACCAGGAGACTAGTTCGGAAGCTAATGGAGCATCCCAGAAAAGGAAAGATGATGAGAAGATATTGGTAGTGGGGAGAATGAATTATGTACTATGAGCTAAGCATGGAGCTGGATATACTTTGTATACCTTATCTCTTTTAATTATTCCCTGCCTTTGATTAAACACCAAATCCTGTTGATTCTACTTCTGGGATGTCTCCAGATATTAACCTCCTTTCCATTCTTGCTGCCATTGACTTATTCGAGCCTTTGTTACTTCCCACCTAGATGATTCTAGAAGCCTCCTAACTATTCTCCAAACCTCAATTCCTGACCTTTCCATACAGTTTTTTTTAAAATTACTGTTAGAATGATATTTCTGTGTAGCATATCTGATTATGATATTGTTCTGTGTGAAAAAAAAATTATTAGTTGATTATATGTCATCTCTCCTAGACCATGAACAAGAGCAGAGACTGGCCCCACTTACCTTTGTGTTTTCATATAGTAGGTTTTCAGTGTTTGTGTAGGTGGATGGGTAGAGAGATGGATGGATCTTCGTCAGGACAACCTTGCTCATTGGGTGATAACAAATGATCTCTGTTAGTTGGATGGCAGCACATTATCTGCCTTGGGTAAGCACTCTAGCTCTAGGCTAGTTGGGTAGATTTTTCAAAAAGGAACAATAATTTTTACAGTTGATATTTTCTTTAGAGCCTCTCTGAAAATGAGTTTAAACCACTGTTTAGAGATAAGCTTGTTTGGTTGTGGATATCAGTACATTGATAATTCAAAGTAAAAAAATTAAAAAGCAATCATTTTTTCTTATTCTTCTTACTGGTTATGATCAGGTGAGGCTACTATAGCTCACTAGAATCTGTAAGAATTGGGAATAGGAGCCCTGGGTATGTAGTGGGTGGTAGGTACTGCTTCATGCTGCTCCAGAATAGTCCCTGTGTAGGTGTGTACATGTGTCTCTCTGTGCCTGATTTGGTCCATCGGAGGTTATAGCAGATGTATAGGGAGAACCATACTCCTAACTATCTTTTAGAATTTAACTTTTAGGATGTTATCTCCTCCCTGGAACTTTCTGTACTCCTCAGGCAGAGTCAGATTATACTTCCATACCCTAGGTTACCTCAGCTAAAGGGTTATTGGTATTATTTACTTACCTGTATGTCTTTCACTGTACTTTAAAGTATAAAGCGAATATTATTCATCTTTACACACCCACATTAACTATGTACTAGGCACTCTTCTAATCACTGGGGGACATAATGTTGATGTAAACAGACATATTCTTAACTCTCATATGGATGTGGCAGGAGTGGGAGGCATGCTCAATAAATGTAGAAATAACTTGAATCGATATTCCTGAATGGAGAGCTGAGTTTTAACTTATCTCTCCCTTTGGCAATTTTTTAAGGGTGTTGATCATCAGCATACATTTATTTATTGCCTTCTAGGGAGAGTCTTCAATGAAATCAAATATCAAACAAATGAAACGGCACAAACTCTTTTATTTTATTAGATCATGAGGAGGAGAGGCAGGTTTTGGTGTAGGTAAGGTTGAGGAACAGTCCCTGAAAGGTACTGAAGTACCTGTAGCACATTTGATTGGCTGTTATTAATAGTTTTCTGAACTTGAAAGTTTGAAAGAAAAACTATAAGAAATGTAAAAGGTAAAATTTCTCTGGTAGATTATTGAAATGTATTGCCAGTGCCTTAGGTTGTTTTGTATGGTTGCCCAAGGGAGTAAAATGAAAGCAAAGCGGCTGTTGTCCTCACAGGAGAAAGCTGAATGTGCTAGTTGCTCTTGCCTCTGCTTCTCATAGAGGGATTTGTTCAGAGGACTCACCAGCTGAGTCTGCACTGGGAATTGCTTATGGGGAAGTGAACGTTCCAACTAATGAGCACACAGAATGTGTAGCAACTTAGAAATCTTCCTTGTTGGGAGATCTCAAACTTCCTTTCCTCATAGATGCAAAAGATCTTGAGACATTGAGAAGTTGTGGTTTCTGAAAGCCCAGAGGCTTATCAGCACCACCAAAGTATTCACCAAAGGCCAACAAGAGAAATTGGTTGTAATGGTAAACTCCATTTGGTTTCTCTCTCTGGTCCTGGTTTGTGCTTTTACTATCTTGCCTAGAAAATCCAGATCCTACTCACCTTGTTACACCTTTCTCCTCTGCTCTCCATTCTCTGACTTTGTCTATGGATTTCTCAGACCTTCAGAGACATGGTTAAACAGAATAAACATGTGTTTCTCTGAACCAGAATCAAAAGTCTTGGCTTAGCCTGGCCTACAAACAGTGCACGTACAGCCTTTTCATCATAGTCTTTTCTGCTGGGCCCTCAGCTGGGAAACCTGTAGATTCTGAAATAAGGCTTTCCATGTCACGTTGTCACCATGCCGAAAAAATGAACCACTTTTCAGTTCTTTCTGACTCTAAGAACTAAAGAAATTTGCCTGCATGACTAGGTACCGACTTTATTGCTCCCATGTAGCTTGGAGTTGGCAGGTTCAGTTTCTTTTTAGCAAATGAACACCTCACATGTGAATCGTGGACAGATTCAGGCATAGTGAAGAGATGAAGGCACTGTGCTAATGCCATCCTTATGTCTCATTTTGAGATTTCCAAAGGTGGATTATTAAGCAGGATGGAGCAGGTCGACAGGATTCTCTCTTGAGAAATTAGGTGTATTCTTAGCTATTCTGTCTGCCTTGCCAAACATGATCTGCCTCATCCAAGGATCTGAAGTGTTGCATTGTGCTGCCCCCAACTGGTTCTTTTTGGTGCTTCTGTTACCACATCAGAAAATCTCATTATATGACACTTAAATTTTTTCTAAGCACTTTCATATATTTGCATTAGATTCTCAAAATAACATTGTGAGTTATATGGATCATGGATTATCATACCTTCTTTATAGGTGGGAAAACTGAAGGATAGCCTTATTAGTTGATTTTTCTAAAATTACATGACTATTAAGAGGCAGAATTAGACTAAAATTCAGTTCTCTTAGGTTCCCTAGTCTTTTGTAAATTCAATAATATCCCCCATAATAGGCATAAAGAGCCTAATTTTAAGCTGAGAGGGATTTCCCCCTTTTTATCCCTTGGAAGGAAGGAGATAATAATACATCATGTAAGGTTTGAATAAATTCATTAACCTAATTGGCAAAAAACTTTGAGCTCCTGTTCTGCATGAGGCTCTCTGACTCAGATGCTATGGCCTCTAGCTCTCTATTGTAATGTGGTGCTTAAGATCATGGACCCTGGAGCAAGACTGCCTGGGTTTGAACCTGGTTCTGCTCCTTAATAGTTAGATAACCTTAAGCAAATTTTTTAACTTCTAAATGTCTTTTGTAAAATGAGGATAATAGTATACTTACCTCATAGGGTTTTGTACAGATTAAATGAGATAATGTAGAACAGTGCCTGGTACAAAATAAGCACTATGTACATAAATGTTAGCTGTTTTTATTATCATCTTTATATAAATATGCTTATTTGCTTTCAAAAAAAAAAAAAAAAGGCAAAACAGCCCTTCATGGGTAGGTAGGGATGACGAACAGCCAGATTTCTTGAAAGAGTATGTCTTCACATAGTTTCTCCGTAGTCTTATCTCTTACTCACTCCTCAGTTCACTGTGGTCTTACTCTGGTCTTAACAATTTTACTGAAACTGCTCTGGCTATGGTTGCGGTGACTTCCTAGTTACAAATTCAGTAGACACTTTTAATGTTCATGTTATTTGACTTACAGCATTTGATACTTTTGGTCTTTTCCTTTTGAGAATGTGCTTCTTTGACTCCTATACGATGTTCTTGCTTGATTCTTCTTCCTCTACCTGCTCTTTTAAACATTAGTTTTCTACCTTACAGGTTAGCCCCTGGGCAATTTTATACATTCCTTGGCTTCAGTGACTAATTTAGCTCAATGTTACTGCCTCCTAAATGTTATCTTTAGCCCAGACTTTGTTCCTGAACTTTGAACTGACTTTCTACCTCAGTTGTCCTAAAAGCCTTTAAACTCAGAATGTCCTGGCTGAACCCGCTACCTTTTAACATTGCCTCTTCTGAAAACCTGCTTCTCTCCCTGTATTCTGGATATTTAATAATGGCATCCAGGGACCAATAATTTAGGATCAACCTATAGCTTTTCATTGCCCCTAACCCCCTATCCAGACAGTCATCAAGGTGTTTTGTTGTTGTTGTTGTTGTTATTGTCGTTGTTGTTAACTCTGCCATCTAAATACATCTTGAATCTTGCTCTGTTCCAATGCCTCCGCTATTGCCTTAACTCAGGCATCTTTCTTTCATCAGGATTATTGCAATAATCTCCTAACCTATTTTGCCTTCTCCATATTTTCCACTCTAATCCATCATGCCATTGCTAAAATAATTTTTTTCTTTAAAAAGTAAATATGAACAAGTTGCTCTTCTGCTTAAGAGACTTTCTTTTCTTCCTATTTTGCCTTCTCCATATTTTCCACTCTAATCCATCTATCATGCCATTGCTAAAATAATCAATCTTTCCTTTAAAAAGTAAATATGAACACGTTGCTCTTCTGCTTAAGAGACTTTCTTTTCTTCCCTATAGACAAGATAAAGTCCATATATCTTAGCAAAGCATATCAGCTTCACTTGCCTCTCCTATTCATGTACTGTCACTTAACCTTTATCTTTGTATATGCTGCTCCCTTTGTGTGGTCTGTCTTTCCTGCTCCCCCAGGTTATCTTTTTGACCCCTTATTTCCTCTATACAGCTTTTCTGACATGTCCAGATTGAGTTAGTCACTTTATTCTCTGCTCTGCATAGTGCTGTTATACATGTACAAAGCTATATTTTAGCATTTACCACATGATATTGTTTATTGTTTGTCTATATCCCTTCACAGATTGTGATCTCTTCAAAGGAAAGTAACTTTGTGAGTAGCACCTGCCATAGTGCCTGGATGCAGAATAAGCCCTCAGTAACTTAAAAAACAAACAAAACATACAGTCTCTATCTTCTAGGCATTTACTCTCTAGTGGTTTCACAACCAGACAAATGGTAGCTGAGTTTTCCTTCTGTTTTGCAGTATATCAACTCCGGAAACCTGGAACAGTTGCTAGACAGTAACCTGCATTTGCCCTGGACTGTGAGGGTGAAACTGGCCTATGACATAGCAGTGGGCCTCAGCTACCTTCACTTCAAAGGCATTTTCCATCGGGACCTCACATCTAAGGTACGAAGGCTTTACTTGCACAACTCTTTGAGACACTGTCCTCCATTACCAAGAAAGCTGTGTTAAACCAGTCGTTAATGAGCTTTGGAATGATGGAGCCCTCTTATAGATTTAACATTTAATTACAGAGGATACAACTTATTACTCTGTATAGCTAGTCCTTAGAAAGCCAATCTCGGCTCACAGCAGGTATCTTTTAATGTTGAGCCAGGCAACACATACATCTCGAGAACCTTCACATTTGACTTCAGTCTCCTAAATTGTGTTGCAGAAGCAGATGGCATGAAGAGGGTTAAGAGGTTTTTGCTCTGTAGGAATGACCTCCAGGAAGTGGCTCTTAACTGAGAGCAGGAGTTCAGTGATTTTTAGTCACTTGAGTGCAGGTTTTGAGGGCCGTAATGTACTGACCCATTTTCTATCTGTGTGATTGAGTTTCTGCCATCCTGCCAGTTCCTCTTTGGCATTAGCTGGTCTCTGTAGTATTCTCTTGCCCTCCAAATTGCTGTGTGATCAGGTTAGAAAAGAGTTGTTTTTAGAGGAAGTTGGCCATGCTTCAAAGCAGACACCTCAGTGCCAAGTGGCCCAGGACACCACCAGGATAAGGCTTATATAAATAATACGGCTTGATAATTGATGCGGGAGGTTTAAATCACCTAATATGACTTCTGTCCAGGAGCTGACTTAGAGGACTTCTAGGGAGGTCTATGGGAGTTTTGTACTTGTCCAAGAATAGCTGTCATTTCATTCCCCACCTTCAACACATACACATGCACATATGCATTCATGCATATATATATTCCTATACCCCTTCCGTCATGGATGGAAGGTTAAGGGAGCCTGTTATAATAAAAATTTTGCAAAGGATACAAAAGCAGGCTGTACTCTCTGAGCCAATAAGGCCTAAGGCAGTCAGTCTCCAGCTACCTCACACTAGAATGGTTCTGGTGTTCCAACAGCAGTACTGTCCCTGAGGAACCCTGGCCATTGGTTTATAAACTACTATACAGAAAATAGCTTTGGGGAGGTGATTGTGGGGCCTATGGGTATGGCAGGGCCATTTGTAGTCAACTATACTGTTACCGAAGGAGCACTAAGCCTGTCAAGTGGAATCTAGTGACCAGCTGAAGCCTAGTTGTGAAGAGTCCTTTATCTTCATCAGTATCTGCAAGGACTGGACAGTTGGATGGTTTGGACTTGGAAGGTGGTATCTTTTCCCTTCATCAGCCTTTGCTTATCCCCTAGAATGTTATAGAAGTCAAGAAGGAGAAAAACTGCACTTGTTTCAGGTAGAATTGTATCAACTTAGACACTGCCTTAAGTTGATAGCCTGTTCTCACTTCAGGCATGCAGCCAAAAATCAAATCTTTGTGTCCTACTCAGAGAGCATCATTTCCTCCAAGGTGGAAGGAGATCATGACAAGATATCAGTTAGTCACACAGCTATTTTCCCCACACCTACATGAGTGTCTCCTATGCCTGGAACCATGGATGAGGGTATATTAGAAAAGGACAATTTCTGACCTAGAGGTACTTAGTCTTGTTGGGAAATAATTGAAAAACAGTCCACAGCATTTTTACAATTAAGTGTTTAGCCACAGACTATAGGTTTTCAGAGAAAAGAAATATTGCTAGACTTTAGGAGGAAAGCTCTCCCAGTGAGTTCCTAAGACCTCATCATATTCTCTTCTGTGCTGCCAGAGCACTTTATCTCATTGTGATAGTATCCAAGTGTGATTCTGTCTGGGCTTGTCATGTTGTAAAAATGACTGATAAACCTTTTTGGACCTATAGGGTGCTGTTATTTGGTTTTCCTGTTAGGGAGTAGGTGTTCCCAGTGTCAATGGCTTGAGATGAGAAACTAGGAATTTAGAAAGAACTGGGTCTCTGTGCTTTCCTGGGTCTGAACTTTAAGGAGGTATTGAAGATACTTCTAGGTGGTGAGAACAAATGAGTTTACAAACTGGAGACAGGCTGAGAAGTGCACTGTAGGGAATTTCAAATTGAAGAAAAACAAATGAATTTTACAAGCCAGACGATGTACCAGGAGAGACTGTCTGTGTTCATTGCCCTTTTATCATCTCTGAGTGTTTGCCTGAATGTTTCATCCTCATTGTAATTGTGTGGCAGGGATTAAGGAGGAGGTTGTATGTCTACACCTAGGTCAGAGCAGCCCTACCCAGGAGACAGTGACTATAAGAGTGGGAAGCCCCAAGGGAGAAATAAGACTAAAGGGACAGAGGAGGGCTTTGAGGTTTCCAAATTATCTCCTCATTGGCAACCTTGGGTATAAATTTGATATCTTAAGGAACAATAAAAAGATTTACTTATACTTTAGTGGTGTACACTTTATATTATTTGTTCTATTATGTTGCATCTTGCACCTAGCATAGAACCTGTCAGAGTAGGGGCTTCCTGGTTCTCTTTCAGAGAATGCACTTGATAGCACAGAGGCCAAAACATCTGATTGAGAGCTGAGATTTTGAGTCCCAGACCCAGTTTTGTCCCACCCCTCCAAATGACTTCAATGCCTTTGGACCTCAGTCTGTAAAATAGAATTTTGTCCTTGACCTCACAGGAGCCATCAGTCTGGGCTTCTCAGACCAGAGCTCACAGGAGGGATTTAAAGTAGTGGGAACACATTCTACATGGGTAAAAAGCAGATGCCTTTTTCCAAATGATCCTGAGCCTGTGGTAGAGGCAAAGAAGATCCCTAGTTTCCTATCAGAATGTCTCCTGAAAGCAGTATTCCCTTTGCAGGATTCACACATCAGTGGTTACAGCAATACTGCTTTCAAGAGTGAAAAGTCTGTCAGATATAGCTGTTCAGTCTAATTTTGTAATTACTTCTAAGAAATAGCCTGATACGGATTTGTGCTGTGGCGATGCTGATAGTTTACTTAGAAGGAAGTGGGAGGTAGTATAGCTTTAAAAATATTCAGTTCATGAGCTCCATCAAGAAGTGGCAATAACCACACACAGGCTTTTTACCTGTAGCTCTAGGAGTAAGTAGTACAAAGATATATTAGGCTTGGCTCTGAGGAGCAGCTGAGAGAGCAGTTTGTTTCTGCTCATTATCATTACTGTCCAGGATCAGGCAAGCAAAACTGTGTTTGGTTACCACTAGGAGTGTGAGTTATGAATTGTACTTCTAGTCTTGGTTGTTGGTTTTTGTGTATATATATACGTATTTTTTCATGGATTCCAAAGAAGCCACTCTGCTGAATCGATCAGAGTGAATAGCCTATCCAGCTATACCACACAACAACTAGGAACAGAAAATGCCAATTTTCAGAGACTGAAGAGAGCATGAATTAGGAACAAAGGTTAATGCTGGAGGAATATAGAGAGTGTCTCTTAGGACACCCTGTAGTTTATTTATTTATTTATTTTGTAGTTTGATAGCTTATTTTAATGAAGTAAAAATATGTTATAAAAGTTATAAAACCATTCCTGTTTATTTTATACATTTAGGCAGTGAGTTATAGAGCAAACCAAAAACTAGGAGAAAACATTTGTAGTAAATGTAACAGATAACAAGTAATAATCTTAAAATGTTGATTAAAAAGAACATTAAAGTTATAATAAATGAGAGAAAAAAGTATAAAAATATTGGGAAACAATTCACAGAAGAGGACATAAATGTCTAGCACACATCACAAATGTTTAACTTCAATGAAAATCAGAACAGTTCAATAGCATTCTGACATTTTAAATTAATAGACGTTTTGAAAATAATGCTGTATTAGTTTCCTAGGGATGTTATAACAAAGTATCACAATAGTTGTTTTTTATAATGAGAATCATCAGTAACTTTTAGGTACCATTTATACTGTGCTAATAGAGAATATAGTATTGAGGACACAGAAATTACTAGAACCCTATCTGTACCATTCATGGGCTTTTAGTCTAGTTGAGGAGACAGATTTGTGAACAGATTATTACACAAGAGCTGTGGTAAAGATATGGGATCACATGATGAGATGGAGGGCAAGGGATGGGGACACATTATAGCAAACCAGATAATCTTCTAAGAGACTTAGTCTCTGGGCATTTAGGAGGCCATTTCAGTCTGTGATCTTCCTGTGCTGTGGTGGTTTCATGTAGTGCCAGTATTGACTGTGCAGTTGTTCTAGGAGACCTCAGGAAGTGCTCCCAAGTGTCTACTCTGGCTCAGTTCTGAAAGATTTGTGTTGGCTTCCAGAAATGCATTCATGGCCACTTCTTTGAATCTCTTGTCAGCTCAGTCCCCACTATGGAGAGTCGAATATATGATTAGTGTATGCTTTTGACATATACTTTTGAAAGGAGCCCAGTTGCTTCAGTCATCTGTCCAAAGTTTCATATAACAAACTTTTGCTAGCTCTCTCTGTGTGTCTGTGATACGTTAGAGATACAAAGATGAATGGGATCCTTCCCTGCCCTTGAAGAGGCAAATATGTAGTATGCGTGAGGACAAAGAGGAATAGGAGCCAGGCAGCAGCAGTGCCTAGGCTTCTTTTTGAACTTGAAAAGGTCACCTCTTGCCTTAGGGAAGTCTGACTGGGCCTCTCTTATGTCTGCTGCTTACTCTAGGCAAGGATACTTTTGAATAAAGCATTTTCATCCTCTATGCAATGGACCTTGCATCCCAAACAGCCTGATAATTGGTCTGGCTTCTTCAGAACCCCACAGTGGTCTGAGCTTCATATTTTGTAGTCTGTACTGGGGCAATATCCAAATTGAGTGAGAAATGCAATCATTACACTAGATGCCCTTGGATTAACTACATTGGAGGTAGGGGCTAGCATGCCAAATGAAGGCATCTTATTGTATTGCCTACACAAACAGTGTTGCCTTCTCCATGGGCCTCGGTTACTGCTGCTATCTTAAAACTACATTGCTTCTGCCATGGCCTTGCTGTCTCCAGTAGAAAGCTTTTCAGTTTGTTCTTCTTGAGAGGCCAAAATCATCAGGAAGGAACACTTTAGAATCAGGAGACCTGGGTTTTTACCACTTATAGTAGTAACCTTCACTTTTCTCATTTTAAATGTAAAAATCTCAGATCTGCCTACCTGACAATGTCATTTTGAAGAACTATTGGGATCTTGTTTGTGAAAAGTGTTTTATAATTTCTAAGGCGCCACACAGAGTATGCAATTTTTTCCTTACCCAAAGAGATAGGAAATATGCTTTAGGGCACCTCCTTCTTAAGGTATCCCTGCTTTTCTAAAGCTTATAGTCTGTAGCTTACAGTCTGTAGCTATAGGAGGGGCCTGTAGAAACGGACACTTTCATTATAATATGGCAAATGCTAAGGTTAGAGAGAGAATGCATAGGATGCTTTGAGAAAAGGATATTTAACCCAACCTGAGGATATGGAGAAGGCTTCTTGGAAGAGATGGTGCCCAAGCTTGAAAATTGAATTCTACTTATTAAATATTGTGTGTGTGGGGGGGTGGGGAGGGTGGTAATATTCCAGACCAGACCAGACAAAGGGAACTGCATAAACAAAGGCACAGAGGCACAAATAGTATGACGTGGAGACTGTGATGTTGGAGTGATAAGGGATACGAGTTGAAAAGAAAGGAGTCTGATCATATTATATCTAGCTTGGATTTTATCTTGTAGATAGGAAATGAAAAACCATTGTCAGCTTTTTTAAAGTAACAGCTTTTTTGAAATATACTTGCACATAAAATTCACCCTTTCAAAGTATATATTTCAGTGGTTTTTCATATATTCAACCATCACTACTATCTAATTTTCATCATCCCAAAACAAAAACTCCATATCTTGTTCCCTCTCTCATCAGCCCTTGGCAACCACTAATCTATTTTCAGTTTCTATGGATTTCTTATTCTGGATGTTTCATATAAATGGAATCATACAATATGTCATTGCTCTGGCTTTTAAATAGAGGAGTAACACAGTTAGATTTTCATTTTATGAAGATCATGCAGGCAGGAATGAGGAAAGTGGATTCTGGAGATCAAGCCTGGCCCAAGCCACAGAGACCAGTTAGAACAGTATTGCAATAATCAGGAGGAATGATGAGGACCTGAACTAGGGCAATAGTAGTGGGGATGCAGAGGAGGGACTGATTTGAAAAATGCTTAGAAGCTAAAATTAGTTGGAGTCAGAGTTAAAAATCTAGACTAAATCCCAGGTTTCTAGCTTAGCAAACTGGGTACCAGCTGACATAAAAATACAGCTAGATTTTTAACTTTGGGGAGAATAAGATATGTTCAGGTTTGCATGTATGGAGTTCAGTATGAGTAATCCAGGAGGAAATGTCCAGAAATAGAATGTACAAATCTGCAGCTTGAGGATCAAGGTCAGGGCTGGGGATATACACTTGGAAATCATCAGCACAGAGGTGGTAATTAGAAAAGAAATATGGATTAGTTGCCACAAAAGCACACAAGAGTTGTAGGCCCAAGATAGAACCCTGAGAAGAACAGCCTGCATGGAAGTCTGTAGAGTAACCAAGGGTAGAAAAGGAAATCCAGAACTGTAGAGTCATAGAAGCCAGGAGAGAAGAATAAAAAAGGAACGGGAGTAGCCTCTGACGAGCCTCTGATAGCTATCTGTTAGCTCTAGGAGCACAACTACTTATTTTCTGCATGCTCAAGTACTGTATGATTCCTGAATGATATGTAAAAATGCTGACAGAAGTAATCAGCAATGTCAACAGCAGAAAGGTCAAGTAATAAAAGGACAAATTTTGTCTATTGAGCTTAATACTATGGAACTCATTGGGATCCTGTGTGAGAATACTTCCAGCAGAAGCCAGTGAGGAATGAGTGGGAGATAAGGAAAACCTCACTAGCTGAGGCCCTCTTAAGGACAGGCTCAGGAGTTTGTTGGACAATCCAATAGAGCTAATCCTGGTCAGAGTTTCTCCCATTTTTCTTATCACCTTTGATACAGACTCCTAAAGTTTGGCTCTTTGGGTTTTTAGTATCCTATCTTTGTTTTTTGGCTCCAATGCCCAGCTATTGGCTATGGAGAAGCTTAAAGAGGGGAAATGGTCTCACTCCAGACCAGAGGCAGAGATAACCTTGCCCCATGTTGTGGGGTCCTGATTATCCCTGCTTTAGCCATTTCTCAGCCACTCAGAGAAGCTACTGTGGAGTCACTTACTCTCAAATGGATGGTTTGCAGTGAGTGAACAGGTTTCCATGAATGTGAAGATGGGGCAGAAAGTGAACAACTTTGACAAGGCAGTGTACTGTGGCCATGTTCTTTTCCTCACTTGCTGAATTTACAATCTGAATTTAACAAGGTTGTTTGTTTCTGAGGGCTACAAAGCAAATAGTAAATTGGACCTTAGACTGAGCCTTGGAGACAGAAATTGTTAGTGAAATAAGAAGAGAGGGGAGAAAAATAGCTGACATATCTGAGCTGCTACTGCCTCATAGGACAGTGCCCTATAGCCTGGGCTTCAGCTATCTAATAGTCAAACTGGCCTAGGGCTCATATTCTCAAAGACATTCAAAGTCAAGTTGCTGGGGGATGCTGAGCCAGCAGGACTGATGGGAGAACTAACTCCAGGAGAAGCACAAGGTCAGTCTTCCTTGAAAGCCAGAGATGGTGCATGTCTATGTGGGATCCAAGGTAGGAGAGGATGCAATAAAATTACAGGCTTCTTCCAGTTTGGGGAAAGAATGTTGTGATCACATCAAGGCGAAAGTAAGGGACTGATTTGTACCTAATGTGGAGTGAGCAGGAAGTGACTTGGCAATGCCTTGGCAGTTGGATGCCAAGGCTGATGAGGAAGGAGGGCTGGTTTGGGTCAGATAGGGCCTTGCTGGCGCCAGAAATGTCCCTGTGAGCCTTGCAAGCATCCCTAGTCTCTGCTGCCTCTGGAGGAAGGTGGGTAGAGTAAGGTACCTCCTGAGCCAGAATGATGTAGGGCTATTTTGAATGCAGCTGTATGGGGAGAGCTCATTGCTGCTTTGTGTTTATTTATGAGTTGTTTGGGTTTATCCTTTCTCTGGAGACATTTGTTCAGTGAGCATGACTTGAGCCTCTTTCATGAAATGAATACTGCGAGGAACCAGAACTTGCTCCTGAAGAGCTGACAGCCTGGTAGACTGTAAGAGGAAGTGGCATAGAGGAGAACTTAAAGGAGCTGAGATGAGAGAGAAAGGTGAGAGCTGGAGAGGACAGGGCTGGAAAGGTAGCTTGCCTTAAAACACATAAAATTTTCTGAGGTGAAGAGGAGAATTGGGAGAGCATTCCAAATGGAAGGGAACAGTATAAGCAAAGGCAAAGGCTTGAAGGGCCTATTCAGGCTTTACAAGCCAAGCATGTCTGTGACAGTGGATGCAGATGTGTGCATAAGGGCACCAGAGACAGAGGGGAGTGGCTGGGGAGGTAGGCAGATTGGTTAGAGCCAGATCATAGACTTTTAATACCAAAGAGGAGGTTGATTATGATCCTGTTAGAGTGAAAGTTGGTGTAGGCTTGGGTGCTTGTCCAACGCTTATATTACTTGGCAAGGTCTGGCCTGGCTTGGCCTTTGGTCTCTGCATCCTGAGGAAAAGAGGAAGGGAGGCCAGGGGCCTGATAGTCTGTCTTCCTCCACTAGATTGTTAGCTCCAAGAGAATAAGGGTTTCTGTTCATTGAGGTACCATGCCTAGTACATAGAAAACAAAGATAAATATTTGTGTTTGGGGCATGATAATCCTAGGGTAACCACCCAAAATCCAGGCCTAACTAATCTCACGTGACTGTCAGAGCCCCCCAAGACTGACCACTCGGGTCAGCCTAAGAGTATGGTTTCATCAAGGAGCAGGGTACCCTGTGGCAGGGAAGGATGGCAGTAATTTTATGGTTGGCTGGCCCCTACTTCTGAGCCACACTGTCTTCTTCTTTGGGAACCCTAGAACTGCCTGATAAAGAGGGATGAGAATGGTTACTCTGCTGTCATAGCTGACTTTGGCCTTGCCGAGAAGATCCCTGATGTTAGGTGAGTAACCTAATGGGTGCTGGGGTTATAGAAGGGACTGAGGCAAAAAGAAAACTCCAGCTTCCTCCCCAGAGGCCAGGACTTGGTCACAGCTCAACCTCAGCTCCACCTCAGCTCCCTAAATTTGGTCAATCCTAGTCTGTGCCCATCCTTGGGGAAGAATTCCCAGTATTCAGATATCTTATTGCATCAGCCAGTGGCAAGCTCATTTTCCGTATAATCTCACCCCACAGCATGGGGTGTGAGAAGCTGGCTGTGGTGGGCTCACCCTTCTGGATGGCACCTGAGGTTCTCCGAGATGAGCCCTACAATGAGAAGGTGAGTCTGGGGACCCCAAGACCTGGTTCTCCTTAGAATCTACCTTTAGCAGAAAGTGTCCAAGATCACCCTTAATGTTCAGGGTGAGGATCTATCTACGTCCTTCCCACCAAGGGCAGGGCTGGTACATGGTGATGAATTGAATGAAATATGGGCAGTAGGGCCCAGGCCTGGGCTGGTGGATATGAGGGGCAGAAACCCTACTTTTCACCCCATTGAGAGGGAAACTGAGGTCTCACTTCCAACCAGGCGGATGTGTTCTCTTACGGTATCATCCTCTGTGAGATCATCGCCCGAATCCAGGCTGATCCGGACTATCTTCCCCGCACAGAGGTGAGCTGCAGGCATAGGGATCAGTGCCACTGGGATGGGGCTGCTTTCGAGGATGTGGAACTGTTTTGTTTTTGGGGTGGAGTTGGTGGAACTTAGTCTGTATGGCTATTTCTCAGGGGCAGTTCTCAGCCTCTCTGAGCAGGCTAGGATGGATGAAGGGATTAATGACCTCTCTACCCATGTCCCCTGTTCCCTCCCCACCATACCCATCAATAGAACTTCGGGCTGGACTATGACGCTTTCCAGCACATGGTGGGTGACTGTCCCCCAGACTTTTTGCAGCTCACCTTCAACTGCTGTAACGTGAGTATCTTCCCCTGCTTCCCCGGCTTTGGTCTGGTTGAGATTGTAGGGAGAGGCTGCTAATTAATTAGGGGGCCTTATTTTCACTGATGAATGCCCATGTCTTCTCCTCTGGGCCTGTCAGATTCTCTAGAACCCTGGACCAAGGAAAGGAAAACTGCTTTGTAATATCTAATCTTCAGACTGCAGGGTAGACCCATCACCCCTTATCTTGGATGTTGATGGAGCTTTGGTCAAGTTTTAGTTGGACTATGGATCCAGCTGGTCTAAGGTCCATGGGAAAGGCTCTTGTTAGCCTCCAGCTCTGGGGCTGGACCTACTCGTTATGACCAAGTAGTTGAGCTTTGTCTAGGTAGCTCCAAGAAACACATTAGCAACAGAATTCTAGAAAGAAAACCAATGTGAGCATACCCTTTTGGAGGGTTCTGTGCCAAAAAAGGGAATGACACACAGAAAGTGTACTAAGATAGGGGAAGCATCTTCCCTGACCTTAGCTCTGGGAATCACCCTCATGGTCTCTGGTCTTCAGAAAAGCTCTCTTAGCTGCACATCTGAGTCTTAAAAGATGTCGGAAGGACTCAAATGCCATCCTTGGGGTGGAACATAGGAGGGCAGGGCTAACGGCTGGTGTGGATGACTACAGATGGACCCCAAACTGCGCCCATCCTTTGTGGAGATTGGGAAGACCCTGGAGGAAATTCTGAGCCGTCTACAGGAGGAAGAGCTGGAGAAGGACAGGAAGCTGCAGCCCACAGCCAAGGGTAAGAGATTAGACCAGTGTCTACTCTGACCCCAAGGGAGGAAATTAGGATGTGGGGTCTTCTCTTCTAGGGCTGTGATTATAGGATCCCATGTCCAAAAAAAATGTGGAAGGGTAGGAGATGATGGGAGAAGTACTAGAGTCTTAAGAACTGTGACTTGGTATATAGTCCTGCCTTCTCTGAGTCTGTTTTCTCAGTGAAATGAGACAACAGTACCTGCTTTGCTTTCCAAAATGAAAACACTCTATGGTACAAAGTGTCGCTTCTATTTGTTATGACTAGTGAAAGTAACTCTGACTTGTGCTATTCTTCAGGACTCTTGGAGAAAGGACCTGGTGTGAAACGACTGAGCTCACTAGATGACAAGATCCCTCCCAAGTCCCCACGCCCAAGACGTACTATCTGGCTGTCTCGAAGCCAGTCAGACATATTCTCCAGTAAGCCCCCACGTACAGTGAATGTCTTGGACCCTTACTATCGGCCACGAGGTGGTGCTGCCCGCACACCCAAAATCAACCCTTTCAGTGCTCGCCAGGACCTCAAGGGTGGCAAGATCAAGTTCTTTGACCTGCCCAGCAAGTCTGTCATCTCCCTGGTATTTGATCTGGATGCACCAGGGCCTGGAACTTTGCCTGTGGCTGATTGGCAAGAACCCCTGGCCCCACCTGCTCGCCGATGGCGTTCTTTGCCTGGTTCACCAGAGTTCTTGCATCAAGAGGCCTGTCCATTTGTGGGCCGAGAAGAATCACTATCTGATGGGCCCCTACCACGCCTCAGTAGTCTCAAGTACAGAGTAAGAGAGATCCCACCATTCCGAGCATCTGCCCTACCAGCTGTTCCAGCCCATGAGGCCATGGACTGCTCTAATTCCCAGGAAGAAAATGGTTTTGGACCCAGGCCTCAGGGAGCCAGTCCATGCCTTGCAGGTGCCTCTGAGGAAATGGAGGTAGAAGAAGAAAGGCCACAAGGCTTGGCTCCAGTCCCCTTCTCTGTCTCAGGCATATGCCTGAAAACCCAGGGAGAGCAGGATGGGTGAGAGGGGTTAATCCCTGCCTCACCTTGGGGATGAACCTTGAGATGAAACCACAAGGTCCCCTTGGTACTTAGCCTAGACTTTTCCCTGGGGTCTACAGAGCAGGCCGGCTAGGCCAAGCCAGGCTCAACTTTGGGGCTCCCAGTGCTCAGTGGCTATGTATGAGAGGGAAAGCAGCAGAGGCCTTCCTTGTTAGGGCCAACAGCTGATACCAAGCCTCTAAAATCCAGCAAGGAGCTCTGGTTCCCACCTGACCCTACAATGCACTTCTGCAGACAGAACTAGAGGATTCCTAGTTCTAGTCTGGGCTGGCAGGCAGCTATTACCCCAGGTTCTTCTCCCACCCCAGGTCTGTCTCTTGCCTTTTCCCAGGGCATATAAGCTACTGTATGGAACCTGGAGCTGACCAGAAGGTTGTAAAGGGCATGACTATTTCTCAGACCTAAAAACTGGGGTGCTTCTTGCCAGTATGTCTAAGACTTGAATAATTGCTGTTTGCACTTACCGCACGGTCAGACCACGTCACTACATTTCTATGCAAGGGGAGGGCAAGGCAGTGTGGTGGTCATGGCTCTTAGCTAATCTATTCAAAGTAAGAGCCTTTCCAGTTAATTAATCTATTTTCATATTTATGAAGGAGTCTTAATGTTCTGCCCTATAAGACTTTCAACCTTGTGGTTGGGAGTGGGGCTGGTTTTGTAGGCCTTAGGGCCTGCTCTATGTATTTGTCAACATGGGATACACCCAATTGGTTAAATGGTTTATACATGGACTGATTTTCTTCTCTTCCTGCTATGGCTGGAGCTACCAGAACAGTCTGTCTTTACAGAGCCGCAATAAGAAATAACCAAAGATGAAGCTGGTCAAATATTTTCATAACTTGTTTCTGTTGATTTTTTTGGTAAAACTTTCCCAAGACACTTTCAGATCTAAAAATAAAGTCGGTGTTACAGGTGCTGGTCAGCCTTCTTACTTGTACCTTTGTTTCTCAGCCTCTGGGGTAAAGGAGAAGATCCAGGAGCAATGCAGCAGTATCTGTCAGGAGCCTCCCCTCCCCAACTCTGTAGTAGTTGAGAGTAGGACATTCACAAGCTAGTGACCCAGACCCCTGTCTCACCATCAGCTTCTCTCTCTTCCTGGGCTCTGGGTACTAGGTAGAAGTTGGGTCAGCTGCTGCCCCAAGCCAACTTCATCTTCTGGTTATGGGCTTTGGAGGAACGAGAGAATTGGCTCTTGGCCACTGTGAGGGGTACAGCTTTGCCACTCAGGTATACCTTGTTGTGGCATTCAGGCAGCCAGGGTCCAGGGCTACAGGGCTGGGGTCCTTGGCTCACTCCCACATAGGCCATCACGTAGCCTGTCATAAAGGCATCAAAACCAGCCCGATGCAGTCCATTCCCAGGCACTGGGTTAGAACTGGCTTGACTCCTTGGTGTTTCTAAGGTAGCCATGTCGGCTGTTTCAGGCCTCGTTGCTTTAAGTCCCGTCTCCAAGTCATTTTTGTGACCTTGCTCAGAGCCAGCCTGGTTGCTGTTCTCATCCTCAGCCACCTCCTGTTCAATTTCCTTAGCCTTGAGGCCATCCCCACAGACCTGCTTCATGGGAGGCTCATCCTCAGTTTTCTCAGAGGTCTGTTTCCCAGACAGGCCCAACAGAGCCCTCCGCCGTTTTTCTCTCCGCCGTCGCCGTCGCCGCTTATCCTCCATGGCAGCCTCATCAGTGTCAATGATAAGGTCAATATCATGGGACCGAGGACACTGTGATCCCAGGGGGCACCAACCATAGGCCTAGAGGTAGGAAAGAGGCTTACCGAGGGTTTCTAGGCATCAGAACCTCCCCTCCCCCAGGAAATGGGTAAGCGCTCTCACCGAAAAGTTGTCACAGACACTGGTGGAATGACGGTGAGTTGCAGGGGGTAAACAGCAGCGGTAGTCAATATGGGGCCTCATGCTAGAAGGATAGCTGCAGAACTCCAAGATTAGGTGTGGGCTGCCAGCTACCCGCTGCTTCCCATTTTCCCGCTCACTGCAATAGCATAAGAGGGTATTGGTTCACTAGCATATAAGCTCCATGAGAATAGGAGTTTTTGTCTGTTTTGTTCACTGCTGAATCTTCAGCACCTAAAACAGTGCCTGGCACATGGCAGGTGCCCAATAAATATCTTAAATGAATAAAATAGGTTTACACCAGGCCCCACCCCTTCCCCTTAACCAGTCCCTCACCATTTCCGGAAGGCATATTCTAGGTAGGAGGCCACAAAGCGGGCATGAAACTCAGCAGCATATTTGGTGTCATATATGCCGGCTGGGAACATTTCACACAGGTCAGCAGTGAAAGTTCCCAAGCTCTCAGGCAGGTGTGCATAGAAATTCTGGTATAGAAATACCAAGTCTATGAGACCATTGTGCAGTATCAGGGGCCGGCGGGCCCGGATTAGCTCCAGGAACAGTGTCCTCACTGATTGACTCTGGCTCTCATCACCCTGAGTAGAAAGAAAGGGGTCATCAGGAAGGGCAGAGTCCCCTAGGGAGCCTCTTTTACAGGATATTTAACCCAAGCTCCCTCACCTGGATAGCTCTCCCTCCCTTCCTAACCCAGTTCTATTCACCCATGTATCAGTCTTGTTTCCCCAGCCCTGTCACTAGTGATTCCCCATACTCCCAAAGAAGCAGACCTTCCCAGTGCACCCAGCCTAGGGTAGGAAGAAATGAAGTCACAGAAGGGGCAGTCTCAAGGCTGGAGGCCAACCTTGTCATTGCCTTTGTGATATGGGATACCCTGGGCATACTGCCGGTTGAAATTGAAGCCATGCTGTACCAGGAACTGCACAGACTTTGGTTCTATGACATACTCTTCCATGCACAGAAGGGTCAGATTGAACACCTGGGCCAGGTATGAATGTTCACCCTAGGAGAGAAAAATGGTCTGTTACATAAAACCTGTGAGAGAAAATCTCATACCTTATGTTCCCCAGGATCTCAACCCTCCTCTCCCCCAGCCACAGACCTGGGATGGGGTTAAGATCAGCCCATACCTTGTCTGGCTGCTGCTTGAAGCAGGCGAGGCCCAGGGAGAGGACAGAACGGGTCCTGGCAGCATGACACACGGCCTTGTAACGTTCCTCGACGCACCTTGGGGTTGGGTTTGGGGTGGCTGTGGCTGGGAGTTAGCCTCATTAAGGACCTAAACCACCCAGGCCTGTGACCTTCACTCCAGGGTTCAGGTCTGCCCACCACACTTCCCCGGATCCCGGCCCCCTGTCCGGGTTGGAGCTAAAGAGATCAAAGCTTATACTTACTGGTTCAGCAAACTCTTCCTGTCCCCAAGCCCACTCAGTTCCTGTGGGTGGGTAAACGGAGTTGAGTTAGGTCCCCAGCATCAGCCCTTTCACAACCAACTGCCCTCCCCATTCTCCAATCCTCACCGTGTCCACAGCCACGAAGCTAGCTGTCTTTATGGCTAACAGAAGGGATGGCCACATCTCCTTGAAGTTGTCACTTTGCACATCCACCACAGGAACCTGGACTACTAACTCCTCCCCAGATTTTGGGCTTTTGCTGACGCCACCTGGGGGCAAGGAGGAGGAGGGATGTTAATGCTCAGGCAGGGCCTAGGGGAACAGATACGTAAGCTAACTAGGGCATGGTTTGGGGGTATGGGTGGAGGTAGGGGCACTTTCAATCAAGGCAAGAAATGGCAGCTTTCCCCTCAGTCCTTTGTGTTAGGCGTGCTCTACACATAGGAGTGAACAGTGCCTTGAATTTAGGGAGAGTGAGCCTGGCTCTTTCAGTGGCCTGAGACTTAGGGAAATCATCTATCCCTCAGCATCACAATCCGTGGAAGAGGACGGTTGAACTAGATGATCTGTGAGGTTCCCCCCCACCCCCCCCACCATGTCTTGCAGAAACTATTTGGCACTGGTTCAGGAGTTCAGCACCTTTAATTTCCCAACAGGCTACATACTACCGTTCCCATGGTGCCCTAGCAGCCACAAGCGGCAGTAGCCTGTATGCCCCAGAGCCTGATAAATGCCCAGAGCTCCCAGAACGTCCCACTTCCTTTGGACCACAACTCCCAACCTGCCCCACTTAACGAGCTCCAGACTACATCTCCCGACAGGCCCCATCTACACTATGTTCCCAACACTCCAGGCTTTTGCAGCTGGAGTCGCGGTGCACACTGGAACTTGTAGTCTCCTCGTGGCTGGCTCAGAAGGAAGACGCTAGTCCTCTGAAACTTGAGGTCTATTTCTAGAACTATGAGCCCGAGGCCTTCCCCTCTCCCGGAGAGCACAGGCTTTTAAGGCGGCCCCGGAAAAGCCACTCACCATCAGAGCCCACCGGTGCTGAGGCTGCGCCATCGTCACTGTCGGCAGCCATGACACCGTGCGTTCCTCGCCTGAGTAGTCTGTGGGTACGCAGGACGTCCGCTTCGTCTCCTAGCCCTACTTTTGCAGTCGGGGGTGGGGGCCGGCCCTCGCCTCCGGAGTCGGTGACGGGCCGGATTTCCGTTCAGACCTCCCGGGTTTGGCACCGAGGACTCAGTACCAAGCGCGTTGGGAGCCTATTGGCTGTTGCTGTCCGACTCCCGGCCCCGATTGGCCGGAGCCACGCCCCTTGGGAAGCGTTGTCGCGGGACACGGCGTGGGAGGTAATTTCTTCGCGTACTACAAGGTGGGAACGTGGGGCTGGGCTTTGCGCTGTCATCAGTACGGCTCCAGGATGGGGGTGGAGGTCCCCAGAGGAGGTGGTACCGCCGGAGCTAAGCTTAAAGCACGCATAGGAGGTGGGTAAAGAGAGGAGGGAGGTGGTGGGGAAGCATTTTCTGGGAATGGGTAAGTTTCTTGGGAAGATGAAGTTCACGGTGTTCCAGGAAGTGAAAGAGGCGGGGAAGGGGACAAAAGACGAGGCTGCGGAGGAGTTAGAGGCACCCGCTCACTAGTAGGGAAGCTTTTGAAATAATCCACACAGGTGATAATAAAGACTTGAATTAAGACTCCGGCAGTAGAGACGAAGAAAAAGGGACAAATTGTAAGCAAGTAAGAGATACAGTTGACCCTAGGCGGTGATTGGACATGACTCCTGCTACCGTGAGAGTGAGAGATCGCCTTACCAAGAGACCAGTCCTTTCCCAAGAGTACCTGTTCCCATCCTCGCAGCCCACCAAGGACTCTCAACCCTTTCTTCTTGGTTATTCAGTTTGTAGTTCATCTTCAACTTGGCTCTCAACTGAGTCTTTTTTTAAAATCATTATTCAGAATTGTTTGGATTTCTCCCATTCTAAAAACAGGAAATCTCCCTCATTCCATTAATTAATTTAAGAAGTATTTATTATATACAATTTACTTAGCACTGTGCTCAGCTCAGGGGACACAACTGTCAACGAAAGAGACCCAACCTTTGCTCTCATGGAGTTTTACAGTCAAGTTGGGGAAGTGGACAGTAATCAAAGAATCACAAATAAGTGTGAAATTGCAATTGGTATAAAAGCAACAATGGAGAACTACACAAGAAAGTAGGACTACAGGAGCTGATTTGGACATTTAAATCAAGACCTGCAGAATTAGATGTTAGGTAAAGCATAAGAGAAGAGCTGTCCAAGCAGAGGAAATGGATTGGGTGAGACCTCAAGATGGTCAGACACTTGGGGATTGAAGCGTGTATTTCAGGTTAACATGGCTGAGCACAGCGATTCAGGGGATGAGGCAGATGGGCCTCTGGAGTGGAGCCTACAAGGCTTTAATAAGAGGACTGACTGGCTTCTATTCTAAGAGCAATGGGTGTGACAGCCAAAGTCCTCCAGTAGCCTACAAGGTACTTTGTGATCCTGTGCCCCCCACCTTCTCTACCTCTCTGACCTTATTTCCTATTACCCCCTCATTCCATTCTAACCACACAGGTTTCCTTATTCCACAAACATACCAGGCACCATCCTTAGGGGCTCCTTCTTAGGATGCCTTTCCCACAGGTATCCACATAGCTCATTTCTTCTATTGCTTTAAGGCACATGTCAGATATCACTTTAAGGCCTACCTTGACCGCATTCTTTAAAATTGCAGCATTCCACCCCTTTGCCATTTCTTATCCCCTTCATCTGCTCTACTTTTCCTCTTTATGCTAGTATTTATCACCCAATATCCTATGTAATTTACTTATGTGTATTGTTTATTGTCTGCCCCTATTAGAATATAAACTCTGAGGGCAGGAACTTTTGATATTTCATTTAGTGAAGTATTTCAAGAATTTAAAACTGCTTGACACATAGTAGGCATTCATAAATATTTGTTTGGTGAATTAATGAAAAGCTATGGAAAGCTTTAAATAAAAAAATGACATGATCATGTCTTAAAAGATTGCTTTACTTTATGGCAATTGGGTTGTAGAATGAATTATGGAAGTGAGTTAGGTGAAGGAAGTTTGGTTATGAAGGGGAGAAGGGGGTGGGTCTTATTGAGGGCATTGAAGGAGCAGGACCCTGAGCTCAGACAATTTAGGAGGGACCATTCTTTCATATAATGGAGGAGAGGAGAAGAGTGCAGATGGAAGTAAGTTTGTACATTTTTTCTGTGAAAGAGGAAGCAAGCTCTTTTCATGAAAATGAGGTGATGAAGTCAAAAATTGAAGTGTTTGGTGTGTGAACCAGAGGTTCATCAGGGACTGCAGTATAGCAGAGCGCAAGAGTGCAAGAATGCAGGCTCTGGAGGCAGACCTTGATTAGAATAGACAAAGTGCTTAATCTCTATACAAGCCTCAGTTTCCTTATAACTAAAATGGAGGTAATGCTAGGTAAATTACCTCCATTTTAGTTATAAGGAAACTGAGGCTTGTATAGAGATTAAGCACTTTGTCTATTCTAATAGGCAAATTGCTTATTTGCCTATTAGATTGAGTGAGAAATCTGGTAAAGCACTTAGCACAAGATCTGACATTTAGTAAGCACTCACTGTTAGCTACATTCAGCTATTAGAGGAAAAGTAGCCAGAAGTACAGTAAGGGAACAGTGAAGATCAACCAGATGCATTTTCTCATTGCTAATTGCCACCTAGCTATGATTTTCTAGATAGGAAAAGATTAAGAATAAAAATAGTTCATCTCTCTTTCCCCCTGGCTTACCATCTACTCTCAGGCAAATCTTTCCCCCTCTCTGATCCTTGGTTTCTCCTTTCTATAGAATGAAGGTCTGGACTAGATGATTGTTAAAGGTCATTTTTCTGTAAATATGCTATATCTCGAAGTAAATAAACTGCCTACCTCTCCCATGCTCCTAGACACATATGAAGAACCCCTGTTCACACACATAGTCACAATAAGCATCAGGGATACACAGGTGCTCCCACACAGGAAGCTTTGGTCCTTCACCCAGCCTAGCCCTGGCCTCCTATTTTGTGAGTGTCTCTAGGGCTATACTAATGCTGGTCCCTCTGAGGCCACTTGGAGAAGTTCAGCCCTACCAGTCATACCTCAGTGCCACAGCCAGTCAGGAGCAAATGTATGAGCATCTGAGGAGTCCTTGAGAAAAGCTAGACACTATGTGAATGGTATAGGGAGGGAGGTGGCTTTACCCCTTGCAGGGCCCCAAGATTCAGCCTCATTGTGGCTGACTACTTTGGGCCTTTGTGTTCTAGGCCATCATGAAAAAGCCACGAGCAGCTGTGGGAAGTCGTCATAGGAAGAAGGCATCCAGCCAGGAGGGAAGGGAGAGACATAACCTCAGCAGCAACCAGGCCAAGCCTTCTGCACCTGATGGTGAGGAGCTTGGTTCTAGTCAAAGACTCAGGGGCTGGTTTCATTGACCATGAAACAGGGCAGATTCAAGCTAGGAAGGGAGCAGGGTGTATATCAAGGCATTAAGGGACTAATTAAGGATCTAATTCTGACATTCACGTGTGACTTTGGGATAATTGAATGGCTGTTTTCTTAGCAGTGACATAGAGCAGTAGTCTGTGCATTGCCTTCCTCATGTGGCTTTCATGGGATCAAATGAGTTTATCAGCCTGAAAGTATTTTGTAAACGGGAAAGCCCTGCACAGGTATACATTATGCTTGGCTAAAAATGTTGGATTTTTATTATGATCCAAAGACAGAGGAGCCAGCAGTACCACCCTGGGAAAATTAAGGCTAGAAACTTGGCCAAGGGTACACACAGCTAGAGAACTCTGGTCTGACAATAGGTGCAAAGCTTAAGCAAAGGGTTGGGGGTGGGGGAAGCCTTAAGTGGGAGCAGACTGCAGCTAGGCTGCAGTGCCCCAGGTCCCTGGTGCACAGCCTATGCAGGGACAATTCCTGAGTTTCCTGAGGCCCCAGCAGGCCTCTCCAGGCGGCAGAAGAAGGTGGTATTGCAGGCCCCTGTCTCCTCGTACCATCTATTCAGAGATGAAGCTGAGGTCACAGTCTTCCGGGAGAGCCTGCTGAGCTGGTATGACCGAGAGAAGCGAGACCTACCGTGGAGAAGGCTGGTAGGCAAGCGAGGTACAAGAATAGCGAGGTGGGAGGCTGGTACCCAGTCCCCTCTACACTAACTCCCCATCTGGGATTGTATTGGCAGGCAGAGGGTGAGGGAGACCTGGACAGACGGGCATATGCTGGTGAGTACATCGGAGAGCAGAGCTGCTTTTCTTGGATGCCTTTAAGTCTGGGGTCAGGGGCTGTGGACTAGGATCAAGGCAGGTCAGCAGTGCCCTCATGCCAACCCCTCTTCCCCAGTGTGGGTCTCAGAGGTCATGCTGCAGCAGACCCAGGTTGCCACGGTGATCGACTATTATACCCGATGGATGCAGGTGACTACAGGGAAAGAAGGGGAGGGTCATGGGCCAGACCCCAGATGAGAACCTGTCCTATGGGGTAGGGGTAAAGAAGGCTTCTTCCACCGCCCTCACCCTTATCTCTTTTTGCCTGCCTTCTGGGTGTAGAAGTGGCCAACACTGCAGGATCTGGCCAGTGCTTCCCTGGAGGTGAGAGCCACGCAAAGGTAAGGGGAATGGGGACAACATAGGACTGACCGCTGATCTCCCTGACCTCTGACCTCACAAACAGGAGGTGAATCAGCTCTGGGCTGGCCTGGGTTACTACTCTCGAGGCCGGCGGCTACAGGAGGGAGCCCGGAAGGTGAGCGGGTGACAGGGAGGGTTGGAGCCTCTGAGGAGGGACTTGGGTGTCTCTTAACCTTGACTTCCCACCCACTCAGGTAGTAGAGGAGCTAGAGGGCCATGTGCCACGTACAGCAGAGTCCTTGCAGCAGCTCCTGCCTGGTGTAGGGCGGTACACAGCCGGAGCCATTGCTTCCATTGTGTTTGGCCAGGTGAGCCAATAGCCCACCCCCTACTTTTTGTGTGCTCACCTTTCTTCCTTCTAGACCAGGCTGACTCATGGACTTCTCTGTGCCAGGTAACCGGTGTGGTGGACGGGAACGTGGTACGGATGCTTTGCCGTGTCCGAGCCATTGGTGCTGATCCCAACAGCTCCCTTGTCTCCCAGCAGCTCTGGTAGGATATTGGAGTAATGTGGGATATTGGGAAGGGGGCTTCCAAAGGGCTTTTGGCTCACAGCAATGTTCCCTTCTTGTAGGAGCCTAGCCCAGCAGCTGGTAGACCCAATCCGGCCAGGGGACTTCAACCAAGCAGCCATGGAACTTGGGGCCACAGTGTGCACCCCACAGCGCCCGCTCTGCAGCCAGTGCCCTGTGCAGAACTTGTGCCGGGCATACCAGAGGGTGAGCCATCTGGGGTAGAGGCAGGCAAGGGTACTAGGGAGTAAACCCTGCCCCATGACATCCCACCCTATGCCTCTCAGGTGGAGTGGGAGCAGCTCCAAGCCTCACGGAGCCTGCCAGGCAGTCCTGATGTGGAAGAATGTGGTGAGTGCCAGCCCTAACCCCAGCCCTTCTCTGCACTGTCAAGGAACTGCCTGTGGAAGCCTCATTCCAGTTCATCCTACAAAATGAGTAAGATTCTGCAGAGCTGGGCCAAGGCCTACTCTCTGTGCTTGGCACCTAAGCCCACCTGGCCTGAGTGGGGCTTGGGGATCTCTCTTCCTAGCTTCCAACAATGGACAGTGCCAGCTTTGCGCGCCTCCTACAGAGCCATGGGACCAGACCCTGGGTGTGGCCAACTTTCCCAGAAAGGCCAGCCGCAGGCCCCCCAGGGTGGAATGTTCTGCCATCTGTGTTCTAGAGCAGTCCAGGGCTCTTGGGGACACCCAAATTCTGCTGGTACAGAGGCCCGACTCAGGTACCTGGATCTTGGGAGTAGAGGGCAGTAGCATGAGCTAAAGGGGAGAAATGGAAGAGTCAGCAGCTAAGGCCTAACCTATACCTGGCTGCTCTCTGTCTCAGGTCTGCTGGCAGGACTATGGGAGTTCCCATCCGTGACTGTGGAGCCCTCAGGGCAGCATCAGCGCAAGGCCCTGCTGCAGGAACTGCAGAGTTGGGCTGGGCCCCTCCCAGCCACCCGCCTCCAGCATCTCGGGCAGGTGAGTAAGCAGTGGAGGAGGCAAGAGGGATGGCTTTTTCAGCCATATCCACAGGCCTGTTTCAGCCCCTTGGCCCTCCCTCCAGGTGGTCCACACCTTCTCCCACATCAAGCTCACATACCACGTGTACGGTCTGTCCCTGGGAGGGCAGACCCCAGTGACCATTACACCGCCTGGAGCTCGCTGGCTGACCCGGGAGGAGTTTCGCACTGCAGCTGTCTCCACTGCCATGAAAAAGGTACTACCTTTGTTGTCTTACTGTATTTTTTTTGTGTTTCCTATATGTTCTGCATGAACTTATTAGTATGTAAACAGAAAAAAAAACATTTTAAACAAAAGTGCTGAGTCATGAAATTGAAGACAGAACACAGGGCTCTGGCTCTTGGGGGAAGATGCCAGCCCTGCACTCTACCCCTCTCTTCTTCACTAGGTGTTCCGTGTGTATGAAGACCAACAGCCAGGGACCTGCAAGGTGAGTTCCCTGGCCCCCACCCAGCCATCTGTCCCTAAGCCTGAATCCACAGGTTTTCAGTGAGTTAAGTAACACATATTTGGGTAAACATTGTCCACTCCAGGTTTCACTGGGGCTAGAGGAATAGTTCTTGACCTGGAGACCTGATAGTCTGGGGTCCAGGTGGAAAGGGGAGAAAAGAGCAAATGATGGAGACAGTGTCACAGGTGTGTGAAATGTTTGTACTAGATTTTGTAGGATGTAAAGTAGAGAGCGCTCAGTTCTGTCTGGGAGGCAAGGATCAAGAAAGGCTGCTTGGAAGAAACAGCTGGTAATGTAGGTCCTAGAAATAAGTCATATTCTCTCAATTTGGGAAGAGAATCAGTAATAAGGATGTTCTTCCAGGCCTAACTCAGGCTAGTCAGGGCCGTGGTAAACACAAGGCCACTGAAGCATTTTAGGTGGAGAGAGGGGTCAGATTTACATTTAAGGAAGATTATCTCAGCCTGCCTTTTAGACAGTTGATTAAAGAGGCAAATCTGGAGATAGGTTGGAAGCCTTATAACATTCAGGCTATAAGACTTAGCTAGACCAGTGAAGTGGGGGGAGGGGTAGGATAGGATTCTTTGCTGCCCTACTAAGTGCCTTGATCGGCTTCTGCACAGAGTTCCAAAAGATCCCGAGTGTCTACTCCGTCCAGCCAGAAGAAGCTCAGCCCAGGCCAGCAAGTCCTGGATAGTTTCTTTCAGCCCCACACCCGCACCGATGCACCTAGGTTTGACAGTGCAGCCCAGTGATGCCTCTGGAAGCCCCCACTCCTTGAGAATCCTGTTGTTTAATAAAGTGCTTATTTTTGCAGTTGCTTTGGAGATTTTCCACTCTCTCTCTAGCCCCCTTCCTCCTTACCTCTGAGGGACCCAGAAAGTGGTAATGCCCTGCTTGATCCCAACTTCCACTGGCTGAACTCTCAGCCAGCCCTGGGCAGAT
>NW_006441955.1:0-3603 GCF_000325575.1 Pteropus alecto | reverse complement strand
TAGTTCTGACCTTAAAAGCCTTTGATTTTTGAGATGAACATTCCTTCTCATAATATATTTTTCTATTACTAATGGTATTTATTATCAGAAATAAATGTAACATTTTTCAAATAACTTAGAGCAACTACTATATATTTTTTTTTTTTTTTCTTTTTTTCTCTACCTAAATTCTTACAATCATCACACCATAGGGTCAGCCTACCAGTGGTGTTGCTGTGAGGGGCTCGGATGGGTTGAAGCTAAGCTCTCCTACTGGGCCTAGACCTTAGTCTGGTGCAGACATGGGAGTTTCAGCCACTCTGTCCACGGTGGCTGAATTAGCCTGGGATTGTCCCAGTTTAAGGATGGAGCGTTCCATATCCTTGGAACATTGAAAGTTCAGTCTTGGGAAAACTGGGATGATTGGTCACCCTATCAAAGCAGCTGGCCCAGAGAAGATGGAGAAGGTGTCAGACCTGGAAGAAGCTGCTGGATTTCCAAAACTCTTCCCCGTTTGTTGGATGGATTGGCTAGGCTAGGCACTCACACCTTCCCTCCTTCTAAATCTCAAGCCAAGGCCTGGTGAGGCCAAGGATGACACCTAGAGGTCATGTGAAAAATTGCACAGTCTGATCATCACACACCTGGCCCTTGAGGCCTTAGTCGGTTCACTAATTGATATTGAGCTCTTAACATGTACCAACCCTGTGTTAGGCACTGGAACTAAGTCTTTGCAGGGGAGGGAGGGTGGTCTTGGAAGGCATCCTCATGCAAGTTAAAATTATGCTGAGACCTACTGGTTGAGGTGTTAGCCAGGTCAGGGCCAGAGGGAAAGAAAGAATATTCTAGGAAGGAGGGAATAGCAAAGACAAAAGCTCTGAGTGGGAAGGAGCATGAAACTTTTGAGAAACTAATTATAGTATAAAGGAGTGGGGTGGTGGTGACAAAAAAATAAAAAGTAAAAAATAAAAAAGAGCTGGAAATGTTGTCAAGGCCTAATCAGCCACAGGAAAATTTTTTGTCTTTATCCTAAGTGCAATCAAAACTTAGTGAAGGGTTTTAAGCAGGACGGTAAAACATAAGGTCTGCATTTCTCAGCGCTAACTCTGGCTGCGAAGTGGAGACTGGTTTGGAGAGTAGTAAGCCTAAAGCCAGGGAGGCAATTAGAAGGTCATTGCTATGTCCAGGTGGTGCAGAAACAGTGGGAACCTGGACTTGAGTGGTGCAGGGGAATGGAGACAGATGTGAAGGTTTGAGAGATACTATGGAAATAGAATGGGCAGGGATATGGCGATGAACTGGAGGTGAGAGTTGAAGGGCAGTGAGGTTCAAAAATGACTTGCAAGTTTCTGGCTAAGACCACAGGAGAACAGTGGGACAGCTGCCAAGATGGGAGCATAAGAAGAAGGACAACGTTGTACATGTTAGAGATTCCTATGGGGCATCTAAGTCAAGATGGCAAATGAGCAGTTGAATAAAGATTAGGAAGAGGGACATAAATGTGGGGATCATCTGCCTGTAGATGGCAACCTAAGCCCTGAGCAGCATCAACATTTAAAGTGGGAAAAGGAGAGAGAACATGGCCAGCGGGAAACCAGGCAAGTATGTTGCTATGAAAGCCAAGGCAAGAGTGTTTTAGAAGGGGAGAGTGGTCAACTATCTGAAACATCTGTGAGTGGCAGTGAGATGAGATCTTAAAATCATCCGTTAGACAACATGAAGATCATTGGTGACCTGAGATCCTTTTAAAGTTGAGTTATCAGACAGTGGATCTGATAGCTAAGAAGGCTGCTAAGTGACTAACATATATACAGCCGGGATACTCTGGACAAAGGGATAAATTACGTCCTGGGTGGAACAGAGCAGGACAGTGCAAGATTTCATCCTGCTACTCAGAGTGGTATAAATTTAAAACATGAATTTTTTATTTCTGGAATTTTCAGACCACAGTTGATAGAGGGTCAACTGAAACAGTGAAAGTAAAACCACAGATAAGGGAGATGGGGGCTACTGTAAATACCAAGGGATGGTCCCCACTCCCCTACTACATCTAGGAAGGGCTCCCTGGGCACCAATAGAGGGCCCCGCCCTAGGGCTACAGAAATGAAAATTCACCTCTTCCCCAAGAAGCTCCCAATCTGGGGAAGGATTTAATTACTGACAATTGCCAATCAAGTACACTTGCTCTCACCTCAGAGCTTTTGTGTAAGTTTGCCCTCCATCCTGAACACCTGACTCCACTGCCATCCTCCAACACGTGAAAGTGCCCCTCACCTTGTCAATTCTTACTCAACCTTCTGGTCTCAATTTAAAAGTCCCTTCCCCAGAGCATCTTTCCCAGACAATGTTAGGTAGAAGTAAAAGCCTCCTCACTGGCCTCTCTATTCTGCCTGTGCTCCCCATTAGCCTATTATCAACACAGCACCCAGAAAGGTAAAAATGTGGAGTCCAGTCATGTCACCCCTCAGCTCAAAACCCTGCAATGGCTTCCTAGTTCACTTACTTGTTTAAGAGAAAACCAGAAACCCACAATGACGTCAATTGTGCTAAAAGCCCATGATACTAAACCTAGATTTAATACCTGATCTAATTGCAGTTTCAACCTTTCCCAGTAACATAATCTTAGTTAACCCAGCTGGAATATTCTTGTCAAGCACTAGTAAGGTAATCTGTCACATGTTCCCTCTCCATCCTCCCCCACTTCACCACAGAGAAAAAAAGAAGCAATCTGCATGATAAAAACCTTTCCCCATTCTCTTCCTCAAAGAAAAGAAGTCCAGCCTCCAAAATAATTCTTTCTTTTCTTTCCTTAATAATTCCCTCTCCCCACTCTTCTTCCTATAAAAATCTTCCATTTCGTACAACCCCTCAGAGCTCCCTTCTAGTTGCTAGGTGGGATGGTGCCCAATTCATGAACTGCTTAATAAAGCCAATTACATTTTCAAGTTGACTCAGTCGAATTTTGTTTCATGAAGCCAACATCCTACTACTCTCCCCCTCCTCCCTACCTTCTTCCTGCTGCACTTCTTCCGGCCTTTTTATCTAACACCTGCCCCCATTCCTGTCTCAAGGCTTTGACACTTGTTCCTCTTGCTCCTTCACTTCAGGACTTAACTCAAAAGTCACTTTCTTGAAATTTGACATATGCAACAACATGGAGAAAACTCGAAGGCATTATGCTAGGTGAAATAAGCCAGTCACAAAAATACTGCATGATTTCACTTACATGAGGAACCTAGAGTAGTCAACATCATGGAGACAGAAAGCAGAATAGTGTTGCCAGGGGCTGAGAAAGGAGTTCTTTAATAGGTGCAGACTTTCAGCAGGGGAAGGTGAAAAGAGTTCTGGAGATGGACGATGGTGCTGGCCGCACAACACTATGAATGTAATGTACTTAATACCACAGAACTGTACACTTAAAAATGGTAAATATTATGTGTATTTACCACAATAAAAAAAACATGATAAATATTATGTGTATTTTGCCACAATAAAAAAAATAAAAGTCACCTTCTTTGCGAGGTCTTCCGAGCCACCCTTTGTAAAATGTCAAGCCTTGGGCAAGCTGGGAGACCGCCCAGGTCTTGGGAAGGTGGCGCTTCTTCTGCGCCTTTGCCAGAAGGG
>NW_006441954.1:843175-845018 GCF_000325575.1 Pteropus alecto | reverse complement strand
GCTCCGGCGAGGTGGGATCGGGACCCCGAGGGCGGACCAGACCCTCTCTGACATGGCGAGCCCGAGGGCTCCGGCGAGGTGGGATTGGAACCCGAGGGCGGTCTGGCCAGTCTCTGACATGGCGACCCCGAGAGCTCTGGGAAATTGGAATTGGGTTCCCGATTTGGCTCCCGAGGGCGGGCTGGTAGTGCCCGGAGCGGGGAGCGGGTCTGAGGGGCCTACCGTGTGCGCAGCGCCGTCGGCTTCTGCTCCTTTGGCTCCGTTGCCTGGAGGGATAGTGTCGCCCCCTGCGTTGGTCCTCGGTTTCCGATGGTGTGTCGGCGCCCCGACACGTGACTGTGCGCCGACTGGCACACAACGGCTTATTTCCTGTTCCTATGGAGAGACACTTAACTTTCATTCTGCCTGCGGTCGGGCCTCGCAACCAGCACTTTATTCCTTGGAGTCCGAGGGGTAGGGATGGACTCTATCCCAACGTTGGGGCGAGAATCTGGCAGAGGGGCCTGACACTGGGGTCTTTTGAACAGGTGGCATCCCTAATAGCAACCTGGGGGGAGGGGCAGGTGTCCCCGTCGGCTTTGTCCCCTTCTGGTCCCGGAAGGGGCACGCGTACACTTGCACACTGTGGTCTGCGCGGAGAGCCCTTGCCCGGCATGGCGGGCTGACCATGTCCCGGTTCCTTTAACGTGCGTTGGCGCTCACAAGGTGCAGGGGCACTGTCTCTACTTTCCCGGACATGTAGGGATGATGCCGTTTGGGAGGAAGAATTTGCCGAGAACTTCAAAGGCCCCCATAAAGGCTCAGGATGTGGATCCCTATGACTTTTTGGCACAAGAGAAATTGAATTTGCCGAGCACTTCAAAGGCCCCCATAAGGGCTCAGGATGTGGATCCCTATGACTTTTTGGCACAAGAGAGATTGGAGATGAATGGAAGCCAGGATCTTTTTGAAGGTACCATCTCTCTGACACCTTTCCAGATACAGCACATGGGGGCAGGGACCAAGTGCAATGACCGCATCCCTAAGGTCCCTGCTCTGAGCCCTCCACATTGTAAACTGTAAAATCCACGTGTGTGAAAAGCAGTGTTAGGTCCTGGAGGTTGCCCATTAGAACTTCCTACCCCCACGCATGATGACTGAAGCTGACACAGCAGGTCTTCTGGACACTGGTGGTCTTTCTGTCCAAAATATCTGATGTGTCTTAAGGGGCTGTCACTGACATTAACCCTGAAAAGCTTGCAACAGCCTCTTCATAGCATGATCTTGGTCCCTGACTTATATCTATCTGATCTGCTCTTAGATGAGTGCTTTCATACGTCTGCCTTAAAATCTTTTGGTGGCAAAAGGCTAAAACACTCCATAGTGAGGAGATTTCTCTGGGAACTACTACGCAGGTATCATAGTTCATTGAGAAATGTTTTCCATTCTTATTTCCATGCAGGAAACAATTCAGTACCTGATAACAATGGGAAAGAAACTTCTTCAGAACAAAGTCCTTCGGGAGCAAATTCGGAAGCTCTGGGGTAATATGTTTGCAGTCATTTTTGTTTGCCCGATAAGGTACTTTCAGAAAAATAAAGGTCTATTCAGGTAACAAGTATTGTATGTAAAACACACGGCAAGGCATTTTACCTCCAAAGCAAGCATGATATTTGCATACTCTTCATTAAAAACTCGTCATAATTTTTTTACAGGAGTGAATTACAGAATATGTTGGCCGGAATTGAAGGTATGATTGGGAGATATTGTAGTGAAAGTAAATTCCTTTAAATCATATTATCATTAATAATGGGAAATGTTAATTGGTGGGCTGCAAGACTGCCATTTAATGCCTTGTTCTCAG
>NW_006441954.1:832528-843107 GCF_000325575.1 Pteropus alecto | reverse complement strand
GAAGCAATCTCTGTTCCACTTGGTGTCGCAGAATAAGTGATATGTCAGTGTTCAGTCTCAATTGAAATTTTCTCATTGTAGCTGTTTTCTCTGCCTCTCCTAATTTCTTCATTGCAGCTCAAATTGAAGCCTGTAAAACAAGTCTTTATTGTTATATTTACATGAGTAAACTCTGTAGTGGAGAACTAGAGACAACTTTGCTAGCATGCTAGCGATGTAGGATCAGAACCAAAAACCTAAAAGTTTGAAATTGTTCTGTCAGTTATCAGTTACATTGACTGAGTTCCAGGACAAGACTCTCAACAGAGTCAGGGCCCATTTTTGAGTCCTCTGTGCATCATTCGTGCAAGCAGGTGTTTTTGGAAGCTTTGCTTTATTTGGCGGTGATAAGATGCTTGTTTTCTGAGCTGTCTCAAAAATGGATGATTATGCACAGTAATGGGGTCATATGAAATATTTATGTAATTGTGCAGCTCCCTTTTTATTAGTGAAAATCATTATTCATAGTGGATCCATACCATAAAACTGTGTTCTTATGAAAGCATTATTTGATGTACTAAAATTTTTACACAACGGAACATTTTTTGGTTAAAATTAGATAAAACCTTTAGGAAGGTGTTTAACGTGTTCTTGAATAACTTCTTGATTTCTTCAGTCTATGTATGGTCTTTCCTTTTTAGTCAAAAATATTTAAATCTTCTGAGAGAAAATTTTTAATATATAATAATTTTCTTGAATGAAAATGATTTTGATCTTTTTGGAAACTTTTTAAATGGAGTAATTTCATGTGTTCTATATAATGAGATCTAACAATATTCATCTAACTGTGTCCTTTGAGTTGGAGGATATGTTATAAATTTATCAAATATTAGGCTTTATAACTGTTTTCTTACGAGGAATTTAAAGAATGTCTTTGAATCCCTTTTTATACATTTTTGGAAAAGTTTTATTTCTTAGTTATTTTTCATCCTAACTAACTCATGGTTGTGAGTTATAAAATTTAGAATTAAGGTACTAGTAACTGAAAGTTTGCACAGCCCCCATAAAAAAGCAAATAATCTTGGTTTTTTATAAATGATGCCTATTATTTAGTGCTAATTGACTTTCCAATACTGCTGACCAAACATTACTCATACTGCTGTGAACGAGCGGGAAACAATAGTTTTATCATTAAATATTAATAAATATATATGCTTAACATAGGTGATATGAGAAAGGTTCTTCAGGCAAAGAGAAAAAGATTCATAACAAATACCAATGCTTCCCTCAACATCATTAACCAGAAACTTATAGGTTCCAGGAAAACACATCAAGAAAAAAGGTAAGGGAAAAAAGGTAAGGTTGTTGGGTTTTTTTTCAGAGGCAGAATCTTTATATCTTTTTTAGTATACATGGGTACAGATTTTTTAAGAATAATATCGTTATTTTCTATTTATTGAGGTCTCTATTGAAAAATGTTTTTGGCTTCATTTTTCTCAAAGTGAAAAATAAAATTCCATTCTTGTAACCTCACGTCTTCATTGAATAGAGATGGATTATCTAAAGGTCAATAAAGATTACCATGTTCTCCTTTCAATTTACAATTGTATTTTCTTGCATTCAAGAGATCTTCATTCTAGGAATATGTTAACTGAATAAAAATAAATTATTGTGGTATTTAGTTGTGTTCATTTAAGTAGAAAACAGTTAATCTTATATTGTAAATAATTTCTAAATTAACATGAAGTCGGTTTACTTTTCATGTGTACAAAATCTTTATATTGCCAAAATGGGTAAAAAGTGAAATGTTCCAGTTTGGAAATGTTATATGATAAATGAATATACTATTTCTAAACGTTCTATGTATCATAGCACAGCCTATATGTTTTTTTATTAAGAAAAAATTGTGAAAACCCATTGTAGATAAAATGCACTTTTCTGGGAAATTTATAATCCAGATCTTCCTTAGTTTTCAAATGCTAAGGCATGTGAGATAGCTTCCCTCTTAGCCAAGTAGCAAAATATTATCTTGGGATGACAGTAAATCATGCATTTCATTTTCCTGTTTCCTATCAGGAGATTTCAGCTTCTCTTCCTCTCTTCTCTCTTTATCATATAAGTTATGTCAAACCAATGTTGTTTTGAATTTTTTTCATGATATGAAATATGACACTGCTCATTATGTTTTACAGGATGAAGCATTATCACAAATATTCTCAGCAGTTTATGACTTTGTTTCAAGAGTGGGATGCAGATGTGCAGAAAGCCAAGGCACAAGAAGAAAGACTGGCTGTGGGTATCAGGCTTCAGTTTATAATTACTTTATTGTAGCAAGTCTCAAGTAGGAATGGAGAAGCTGGGCATGTGTTAGACCCATAGACCTGTGCCAGGGTCGTATTGCCATTGCTGGCTTTGTGGTTGTGCCTTGGTCACAGAAAATCAGAGATACAGGAACACACTCAACTCATAAAAGTCCTTGGTCTTTGTTTCTCCTCTTGGTTGGGATCCTTGCAGTTCCAAGTAACAGAATATTAAAGTACAGAAGAGAGATGTCTTGCTTTATCTAAGGAAGTCAAGGGAAGATTAGCTCCAGGTACAGCTGGATGGGGCTGGGAAAATTTGTTCAGGCAGTGGAATCTGGGCTGTATCTCCATCTCCTTTTAGGCTCTCAACATGGGATCAGAATCTAGGCTTCCAATGCTAGAGTCAGCACCAGGTTAGTAGTCCCAGTGGACTGACGGAATCTTTCTCAGTAAAGACAATCTTTGTCAGTAATCTTTGACAGAATAGTCCTCTGGAGGAATATCACTCATCTAGTTTGAATCATTTGCTCATTCCCGAACCAGTTGTGGCGGTCAGCGCATGGTTCACTCTTAATGTACTGAACCGATTCGAGGAGGAAGGATGATGGAGGAGGTGTTACTTTTCGAGGGCAGAAGAGAAAGCATGGAATTGTTTCTTGAGAAGGGGCCAGTGAGTGGACTAGGGAAATATCATTGCCAAGCATCATTATGGGCCCAGGTTAGATTAATGTCATAGTGATTATGAATCCATCATGAGTCGAGTCTGCAATGCTATGGCAGAGCAGCTGGAGGGTTGGATTCTTCAGGGTCGAGTTTACACATGCACATGAATGGAGTGAGAAGGGGGTGAGGTATATATGCAACAGTGTAAGTATTGCGATCAACTGTGGAATTAAGCTGGGAGGGAGGAAAATGAAGACCTGGGATGGAATAAGGGACAGTGATGTTAGGCAGATGTTAGGCCTTGATAGAGTATTTAGCTGTAGTATGAAGGAACGTGAACTACAAATATAGAAGGTACAGGATGAATGTTGGGAAAAATGGAGAAACAGCAGCTAGTACTGTGTTCAAGACCTTGGGCTCTGGAACCATAATGTTTGGGTTCAAGACTAATTACTAGTTGTAGAGCATGTGCAGATTATGTATCTCTGTGTCTCAGAGTCCTCATCTATGAAGGGGACATAATAAGAGTACCCACATCATAGATTTATTGTGAGAATAAACAAGGTCCTGTATACTAAGTTCGTTTAAAATCTTTCAGGACAAGACCTGACATATAGTCTGCTCTTCTTCTTACTACATATGTGTCACAGTTGTTGGGCATTACAGAATCTAGGATGCAGACATGTCAGTAAATGGCTAAACTAGGGGAGAAGACAAAATTGTTTCCGAAGACTAGGTCGAATAAGTCAAAGGCCTGCATTATTGGAAAATTCATCTGTGTGGATGTTGAATGGACAATAATTATTACATGTTTTGAATACTGTTAGGAAAGAATTTTTACTATTTAGTTACTAAGTCAGTTTATCGCAGCATTCACTTATTTTTGCTAATGAGATGATTGTAGGGGTCATCTGTGGATTTTGAAACTACCAAGAATTACGTAACTTATTTTGGATATGGGTAAAGTAATGGAAATTTTCTATCTTAGTGGCGAGCAGAAATATCTCAGCTTTGTTATAAAAGTTAATACAGATAATGGTAAAAATATTGTTTTAAAAATAATCTTTAACAATGTTGAATTGTTTTTGCTAAATATAAATTAACTACATTTAATCTAGATTTTTTTCTTTTATACTTGTAGATTTTGTTTCAGGAGCAACGAAAGATTTTTCAACAAGCTAGACTTGTTCAGACCCAGAAACTGAAGAAAATGAAAAACTTGTATGACGAGTTTTTAAAGGTCTGTTTTATTTCATAACATAATACAGTCTTATAAAATAATGTCTATTTTGAAGTAGAAGTAAAATTGTGTCATACTTTAAGGAAATAATAGTTTGTACATTTTAAATTTTTAACTGTTTTCCATTTGGACTTATTGTTAAAAGTTTAAGATTAGTGCTAAATTTATTTTCAGGAGAGATTGAGTGTTGTGATATTATTAAAACAAGAAATGGTAAATTGGGGCTATTACTCAGAAATAGATATTTGTGATTAAAATTTATATTTTAATGATAATTTTGTCTTTAACAATCAGTTTTTAGGAGAATAGCACAAAAAGTCTATGATTAGGTTCTTTTATTTCTGTTCTATCCCTGGTTTGTTTAAGACAGGAAGTAGGAATCGTAATATTGAAGATTTCTTTTATTGTCAAATATATTATATGAGTGTTCTATGGCACATTTGCTGCTAGAATTACTAGTGACTAAAAGTGGGTTTACATGCCAACTTACAATTATAAGAGAAGGCCAGGTTCACGACAGTATGAAAAAGCCACAGGTGGGGGCAAGATGCTTATGAATTGAGAACCCCATTCTTCCTTTAGCACATTGTCTTCATGACATCATCCTCTGCCTCATACAGATGCACACTTGTGTAGGAGGTGATGGGATCCTGGATATATCCCTTTTTTGTGGATGGGGTATTCTTTTTATTCATCTTATTTAAATACACGTTACTATGTATGTTAAGTATATGTCAAACACATGTCACTCTTCTAAGCTAATTGAGATGGTTTAAGTAGTAAGAGTTTAAAAGTAAATATTCTTTTAAAACTTTAGAATTATATGTATGAAAATTATATATATGAAAGAATATATATGAAAAATTATTCATCTGTATATAAAGTCATTTTATAAGTGATTCCAAGTAGACAACACATTGTTCTAATGCTCCCTGGGAACCAGTTTTTCATTGAGGTGAAGATTTCATAAAATACTGAGGGAGATTTCTCCTAAAGTTTATTACTACACGTCAGGACTTAGGGTAGGAGCTTCAGTATTGTCTTTGACTCCTCCAGAGTCTCTTCCCCTTCCTATCCAGTTATTTCTAGGCCCTGCAACTGTACTTTGTTTTCTTTCTTTGAATTCTTGCTGCTTCTCCCCTAGTTCAGGACCTCACCATTCCAGACTTGTACTATGACAGTTTGACCTGCTTCTGTCTTCTCCAGTCCATCCTTTACAGTTTTGCAATATCATCTTCCAACACATATACCTCCCCTCCTGAAAACATGTCCTTAGCTTCTCATTTTAAGATCTCAGGTATTCAACATCTGCCCCATAACAAGCCTCCCTTTATAGCTTCATACTTGCATTCTTTCTTTCCTCGCACCCCTCCACATTAGTTGCTTTCTCTGAACTAACTCACCATTACTTCCTTATGCTCTTCCTTTAGAGCACTTTTGATTTCTTCTTTCCTTTCCTTATCGAAATCTTATTCTTTTGCCATCTAAATAATTTTCAATCTTATTTTTCACTACATAGTTACAGCAAAATGTGCTTCCTTAATTGTTGTATAAAAACAATTAAGAACAATTATGATTTTGGTGCTATTTTTATTTAGGTTTTTTTTATTCTCACTGGGATAAGGAACAGGTCATGTATTCATTTTTAATTTCCTCCACAGCACTTAATAGAGTACTTTTTATATAGGATGCACTAGATGACTACTTGTTGAACGAAGAATAAAAATTTACAACATAAGTTTGTTTTTCATAACTTTAAGAAATCATATTACAGATCATTTTATTCCCTCCAATGGAATCATGTTACATTGATTATTAGTCACTATAAGCACATTGTTACCTGATGTTTAAAGCTTATTAGAGAGTTTTTAAATTATGGTATTTCATGAGATGGGGCTGTCAGTCTTTTCCTGTTTTTGCTCCACCTTGACTTTAGCTATTCATTAACCCATCATTTCCAGTAAAGTGGACTGCTGTTGCACTTGTCCACAACTAATATGTGACTCAACTATGAAGTTTAAAATTTTTCTTAAGTGGCTATTTTGATCTGCATACATTCGTTATAATCTTAATATTTGTAATAAATAATGAGCATCTGTGAATATTAAGTGTTGTTTCTTTTGAAATTTAATTGTGCGAGTTTGGAATGTGATGGTTTATAACTGAGCTTGGCTTTTTGTTTTAGAGTATGGAAGACTTGGAGAAGAGCCATGAATATTTTCTTACTAACGAAGAAAGTGAATTTAAACGAGAATTGGCCTGTATGCATAACAAAATTATGTTGGATGCTGTAAGTAGTGTATATTTAATATTAAGAGCTAATGAAGGATGTGAGCACTGGGGTATTTTGTTTGCCAAAATGTATACAACCCTTACCTAAATAATATTTTCTTTCCTGAAACAGCAACAGCAAGAGCTGGCGATTGTTCGAAAGTCTCTTCAATCTCTGTTATTCTGACTAAATAGAGACCTCGAACCTGAGTCATGTGATACAAGTTCAACAGGAGCTATGCAAAGCACATTACAGTATTTAAACAATTCCTAGTTGAAAACAATACATATTATTTACCATTTGCTTATCTAAGTGCAAGAATCCTTTTCTGTTAACCACCAGATGAATTAAACAGTTATGTGGGTAGAAGCAATCCCACAGTCATATGTATCAAGCTTTCGACCCTTTGGTAGCAATGGAGACTTTTTTTCTTTAACACTGTCAATTAACTTTTAGCAATAAATTGACTTTATTTTATGTTTTGTACCTGGCAAATATGTGTCAGTTCGCAAGGGTCAAGTGCATAAGTATGGAATATTTCATTGTTCTTCCTTATGGAAAAAAAAAATAAAGAATTTAGAATCTGTTTTGTATGTGTACCCTTTTGTGTTTTCATTAGATTACAGGGCCAATTCCAATTAAGACAAGACTTCAAAAGAAGATCTATTCTAGGGCCTTATGAAAGTTATTAAAAGCAACTTGGCTTTGCCTTCTTGAATGAATTAAACTGGTTAATAGCATTAATGCAAGTGAAGAAGACATAAATATCAGTGCACAGACATAGATTTCTGAATGTGTCATTTCCACGAAGACATCAAAATGTCATTTAATTGGTGTTGGTTCATTCTTAAATGCATCTCCCCTTAGCATTGATTAAAAGTGTTCCATTACCATACATATATACTTAATTACTTATGGTTTATATATTTCACACCTGTTTTTAGAGATAAATTACCTAGAAAGTTTGTATTTCCAAGTTAATATTCAGTAAATACATGGATGTTTCATTGTATAGTCATCTAAAAACTTGAATCATTAATTTTATACCTTCACTTTTATATTTCCAAATCTTCATTTGGAAACATTTGATTTAGTAAATATGAAATTGTTTCAGAATATATTTTAAATAGGTCAGTTAAACATTTTTCAGTTATTGAAATCGCTTTTAATATGTCACTAAAAAACCCATTTGGAAGGTAGGAGTGACATTCTCTTTTTTTTCTGAATGTTTTTAATTTTTATTGCCCCTAAACAAGACCCTTCTCTTCCTTTTAAGGTTTTTCGAGCTTGTAAAAACAAGTACACACATTACTTTTCTCTAACTGGAGTGAGTTCTGCACCATTATTCAATATTTTATATTAATGGGACAGTTTAATTCTTATATTTTGCATTTTAAAGGATCGTCTTTTTAAGCCAAAGCATACATTGGCGTATAAATCTGAAGTACTATTGCAAACTTGGAAAAAGGTCCTTATTTAAGAAGTTTGTAGTTAGAGGGAAAGTAAGTACTCCAAAGGTTTTCATGAAAGTTCTAGTAGTTATACTGAGCAATCTAAATAATTTTATGAGTGTACACAGACATAATGCATTTGGCGATCAAATGGTTGATATTTATTTTCTTTCCTTATCACCTCAAACAAGTAAATGTGTGCTTGAGGTTACTCACTGATATTGTAAAGAAAATTTTTTTTACCATTTTGTAGAATGTCTTATTTTCTTACATGTCAACTGTGTTTTAGCTACTGTTTTATTTTGCATAAATAGTAATGTTTAATGTCAGCTTTTTTGTAACAGTAATTTTTTAATTCAGAATATCAAGGAACAATTCCCCCTAAAGCAAATGTAAAGATTCATTTTTCCCTAAAACTGGTCAGATAGATGTCTTTACAAAATACAAGTTGTAGAAAATCCCACTTGGCCCGTTAAATACTTTTTTTACAATTCAATGAGTTTTTCTTTCCAATCATAGTTGGCATACAATAATATATTAGTTTCAGTTGTATAGTATAGTGATTAGAGATCTATATAACTCACAAAGTGGTCACCCCACTAAATCAAGTACCCCTCTTCCCCCTTAGATATTTTTTACAACATTGTTGACTATTTTCCTTATGCTACACTTTATACTTTCATGACTACTTTATATCTGTTCATTTGTACCTCTTAATCCCTTTGCCCTTTTTTTGCCATCCACCTAAACCCCCTTCTATCTAGTAGACCTTAAAATATTCTCTGTGTCTATGAGTTTGTTTCTGTTGTTGTTGTTGTTGTTATTTTGTTCTTTAGATTCCACATGTACGTGAAATCATGTGGTACTTTTCTCTATCTGACTACTTCATTCAGCACAATACCCTCTAGGTCCATCAAGGCAGTATCTTTTTCCATCCCCTTACCTTTTAGTCTGTGTGAATATCTTTTTCTATCCCCTTCCTTTTCATATGTAGAGGTCTTGTTTTCTTATCCATTCATCCACTCTATCTTTTAGTTGGAGCACTTAATTCTTTTCCATTTGAGGTACTTATTGATAGGAATGCAGTTGTTACTATTCTTTATTCTTGTTTTTGATACATGGTTTTCTTCTTAAAGAAGTCCCTCCAACATTTCCTATAAAACTGGCTTGGTGTTGAATTCCTTTTTGCTTTACAAATCAAGTTTTTTAAAATAAATAAATAAATAAATGAAAGAAGAAAATATAGTTTTTAAATTTACCCACATAGTTGCCATATCTGGCATTATCTGTGGATCTGAGTTTCCATTTGTATTATTAATCTTTGAAAACTTTAGCATTTCTTGGAGTGTAGATATACTGGCAACACATTTTTTCAGCTTTTGTTTATCTGAAAATGTCTTTATGAACCCTTTTTTTGAAAGGGTTATTTTTCCAGATATGAAATTCTTAATTAACATTAGTTTTAGTACTGTAAAGGAGTCATTTCATTTTCTTCTTCCCTCTGTTTTTGATGAAAGGTAGCTGACACTATTAACACTGTTTCCCTATACGTAATGTGTCATTTTTCTCTGACTGCTTTGAGATTTTTTTATTTATGGTTTTCAGCAGCTTGGCTATCATGCAACTTGGTGTGGTTTCTCTTTATATTTATCTTGCTTAAAGTTTGCCAAACTTTTTGGACCTGTTGACTAATTTATTTTACCAAATTTGTGAAATTTCCAACCATTATTTTTTCAGAGAATTTTCTACCCCATGATCTCTTCTCTCTTTCAGAGACCCCAATTACATGTATGCTAGACCACTTGATATTTTTCTAAATGTAATCGATGATCTGTTAATGAAAAACAAATTTTTCCTTTCTCTCAGTGAGGATAATTTCTGCTGATTTGTCTTTAAGTTCATTTATTTTCTACTCTGTATAGTTCAGTCTTATTTAAGCTCCTTTGGTGAATTTTTCATTTCAAGTATTATAATTTTCAATTTTCTAATTTCCATTTGGTTCTTTTAGAAATAGTTTCTACTTTTTTGTCGAGATTCTCTATTAACTCATTTGCCTATCTTTTCCTTTAAATACTTGTATATACTTCTATTAGCCAAACTCATTGTCTGTTAATTCCAATATCTTTGTTATCTTTGGTTCTTTTTCTTTTGACTTCTACTTCTCTTGGTTCTGATTCACTTTATATATTTAGTATTTTTTATTTTATGCTGCACATCATGGATAATATATTGAAAGGAGACTGGATTATGTTGTTTTCTTTTAAAGAATATTGGATTTTCGTCAGGCAATTAAACTATTGAAGGAACTTGATTCTGTCAGGCTTGGTTTTCAGTTTTGTCAGGGTGGTTTTATTTTTGTTTTGTCCTTAGTCCTAGGGCATACACGTATTCTAGGATATGGTGTTTACTCCCAAGGGATGGCTTTTCTGGGGTCCCAAATGAATGTTTGATGTACTCAGGTTTCACTGTTCAAGCTCAGCCAATGTATCCAAGCATTTTTATAGCTTTGGTATCTCCATTCAGCCTTCACTCTCCCTGCTAAGAGCCTCTCTCTGCTAAGTGTTATGGAATCTCATTCTGTACACACCGGCCCAGCTTTTAGACAAGGACTTGAGGGAAACCTCTACAGAATGTTCTGAAGCCCCCTACTTGGCTATTCTAGTGCCTCGTT
>NW_006441954.1:822537-832493 GCF_000325575.1 Pteropus alecto | reverse complement strand
CCTCCATTTGGTGAGACAGCTGCTCTCTACTTTATCTCTACCTCATTATGTCCCCCTCCCCTCACCCCCTGGAAAATACCCTCCAGGCAGAAATCCAAGGTGAATATGAGTTTTACCTGAGTTTTCCTTCCTTCAAGGATTGTGGTCCTGTGCTTCTCATTGTTTAACACTTGACAACAGTTGTCTTATATAAAGTGTCCATTTTTATAGTTGTTTATAGCAAAAGAATAAGTCTAATACTAGTTATTCCATGTCTAGAAGCAACTGTAATTATGTCATATAAATAAATAACCATTTCTGTGGTGTTTTGAACCACTTGTCAACATCATTTTCTTGTCTCTATATCATACACTTACACATTTTAGATAAACTCATTAGAGTTTTACTTATATTCTAGTATTTCTCAAATTTTAGTATGCAAAGAAATCACATTTTATAAATCTAAATTCATTTGGGTATGAGGTGGGGCCTAGGATTACGTATTTTCAACATGCAAGTAAGGAGATTTTTGATACTTTTACTCTTAGTTTCATATTTTTCAAAAACACCTTCTATATTGTGTAGGATAATGGCTTATTTGTGCAAGTGAAGCCTCACCTTAAGCAAATCTGTATCACTGATAGAGAAACTTCAAGATAATTCACACATATTATTTTCTGAGAGGGAAGTAATCATTTCATGGTGATGGTGCAGTATCTCCCTTACAAGTATTAGTTAGCCTTAAGAACTGAAGAACTTGAGAAGTGTAATTATAATTGTATTTTATAAATGGGTGGATTATTCTCCCCTGCTAGACTTAGGAGCACTACATGTAATTTAAGACTGATTTTAAAAATATAAAAACCCTGGAAGTATTTAAAAGTGATATTTTAAGTCAGATTCCATTTTGCCTCTTATGATAAAGAATAAAATTAGGGATTTGGAAGTCTACAGCATTTAAAATTTGCACATTGCTCTCCACCAGAAGTAGCTTGCCCTAGGTCTGGTGTGATTTTATGTAAATTGGTTTCATGGAAACAATCTAAGTTATTTGTTTTATTGTGTAACTTCTGCAAAGAGTTTCTCTACTGAAGTAGACAATTTTTATTATTCTCTTGGAGCGAAGTTAATCTTTACCATTACTTTAATTTTGGATCTGTCCTGCTTGGAACGTGTAAACTCCAATTTTGTCTGCCTGTACCCAGCATAGAGATGATACAGAAACATAAACAGATATAGCCCATTATTGCTCTTCCTCAAGACATTTTCTGGTTTTCTTGAATAATGAATGTCAGGATAGCTCAGGGAAACATTAATAGAGCTCAAAAAATGATGTCTTTAGCGAGTCAGTACTTGAATTATAGTCTTTATATATTTAGTACTTATTTACTAAGCAAACAATTCTCTCAATGAAAGATAAATCCCTAACAGATGGTAATAGAAAAAGGGATGGAGTTAGTAGCTTACCATGGGTGATAATATATTATTTTCTGAGCCGTAAACAAGAGTGATTTTATTTTTGCCAAAATATGGGCAAAAAGTAGTCATATCATGGTACTCATCTTTACATATTCTTCTTTCAGCATTTACTAAGGAGTGTATTGAGTGCTTGTTATGTTTCAGGCATTGTATCAGGAGGTCGAGAGCTGAAACTGGGTCTATCTCTACTGGAGAGCAAATGTTCAAGAAGTAGCTTTTGAGTAAAAGAATGAAAATCCCAGCCCTTGAAGGATCCAGATGAACAGATGTAAATGTAAATGAACTGTTTTGATACAATTTGAGGTATGTTCTTATAGAAATAGATACAAAGTGCTATGTGATTAAGTTGGAAGGAATAACTAGGTTTGGAAGGGGTAAGTGGTTTCTCTAATGCAGTCATTCTTGTAGGACCATTAATTTAAGAACATTAAGTTCACACACTAAATTGAATAAAGTAGGAAGAAATCATGGCTCCTGTCTCTGGAGAAGTAGTTAAGCCTGGAGCATCTTGTGGTGCTAGAAAGTAAGTGCAGAAAAAAGAAAAGAAAAGATGAAGACATATTAAAAGGAGCCCAAGAGCTCATCTAAAAGAACTAGTAATGGCCACAACTGAGGAACAATTTGAGCAACAAAATAGATAACAATAGTATTGGGTTATAGCTCAAAGAATAAAATAAATATTCATAAGTGTATACTGATATAAATAACTGAATAAAATAAAGGAACATTCTTTCCTCCCAAAAGAACCCCAATTAATAAATGCAGGAAGAATGAGGGACATAGAAAATTGCCATTAAAATACTATAGTAATAATTGCTGCAGATAAGATCCACTGATGAAGACTAAATCAGTGGAGAAAAAAGATTTTTGCATTATATTTACTCAGTGTCAGTGGAAAATATTTACTAATTACAAATAAATTGTCTACAAAAGTAGGACATCTGGGCGTGCTCTATTTTATAAAGTGATCAAAGTTAATATTATCAGTAACAACTCATATGGGCAACATGTACTCAACTTTAGGATGGGAAAGACCCATCCCCTCTGTGTTGTTCTTTGCAAATATGGAAAACCCCAGTCTGATCATGAGAAGACATCAGACAAACTCAAACGGAGAGACATTCTACAAAACACCTGACCAGTTACCAGCACTCTTCAAGAGTGTCAGGGCTGTGAAAGACTGAAGGACAGTCACAGACTGGAGAAGACCAAGGAGACATAACAACTGAATGCAGTGTGGGGTCCTGGTTTGGATCCTAGAGTGGAGAAGGGGCATTAATGAAAAGCTGGTGAAATCTGAACAAAATTGATGGTTTAGGTAATAGTATCCTACCGATGTTAATTTCTTAGTTTTAATAATTGTTATATGGTTATATGAGATTAACACATTAGAGGAAGCGGGGTGAAGGATATATTGGAATTCTTTACTATTTTTACAACTCTTATGTAAGTCTAAAGCTATTTTGAAGTAAAGTACTAAAAAAAAAAGAACCCCTGTAAAATAAGCTTGTTCCTTTGGGGACAACTCTTTACTTTGTCCTTATAAAATTGTTCTTTAATAATTGAAGTGGGAACTAGACTGACATGGATACCAGCAGGTAGATGACCTGGAGGAAACACAAATGCCTCAGGTGTATATGAGCCTCAGACTCTAGAAATGAAGCAGTTTTTCATATTTGTTGTCACTTTTCAGTCAAGGTCAGGTAGGCTTCTCTGGCTAGTGAGTAACCACTTAGGAAAAGAGCAGTTTAATACCTTTAGTAATTTAAATGTTTTTTTTTTAGTCTATGGAAGATTTGATACATGCTTGAGCATAGGCCAGAGTTGGTATGTGTTGATTTTACTCCTACATAGTATTCTGTGGGGGAATCTCAGAGACTGGGAGATAAGGGATTGCCAGAGGGTATTTCAACTGCTAAGTCTGGGTGGGGCTTAGGAATCTGAGAAAGAACAAAGCCACCAAGATGGAAAGTTTTACAGATCCTTCCTGGGAGGAACAAGGCTTTCTAATCAATAAATCTATTAATCTTTTTTTTCAAATTAGTAAGTTTTTATTGAGCATTCTCTATATGCCAGGCACTTTTCATGTACTACCTTATTTAAACATAATAAAAAACAACAACAACAAAAAAAACACTTTGATATAATTATTTCTAATTAACAGGTGAGGAAACTAAGATTCAGAGAGGTAGGTTGCCCAAAGACACAAACTTGGCAGTCTTACTTGCAGGGGGAGGAGCATCTTAAGAATATCAAGTTTACTCACTAAATTCGATAAAAGGAACACTTTGTACTATATTAGGGTGTGCAATATATGATGATTGACATGCGCCGATTTAGATAGTCTAATTTTAAGGTGCAATGGGGGAGCTGGGATAATAACCCAGGCTTGTCCGAATCTAAAACTAATGATCTTTGTATCACATCAGATGAATTTTGTGGAGGTTCAGATGGAAGAGGTGAAACTTACACTAGAAGTGGAGAATGGTTAGGATTTGGATGGGCAAAAAAGAGTCAGGGATGTAATCTCGTTGGAAGTAGACTGGGTTCTTTATGGTCTCTTTTGATGATTTGAAGAATTTTCTCTCATCTTCCACTATATATTTTTTTTCTTGAATATGGGTATTTCTTCAAAGAAATTTATCTCCTAACTGTCTTCAAGACCAGCTGATGAATTAAGATCTACTCTTTGCAGGTGACTTGTTTCCAGATTCTTAAGAATTTCTCTCTTTCACTATGAAATGGCTTGAGATAGTACTGGTATGCTTAAACACTAATCTATATCCCTCCATCTGATAGCCCTGACCTAAGTCCTCCTTTTCTTCTAAAATGTTTAGGGCTCCGGAAGAGGGTGGGGGTCCTAATGAGGTCCTTCATTAAGAACTCCTCTTTTGGCTGTCAGCTTTGCTAGGGCTTAGGCATATTTTCATAAAGATGATGCGTGGGCAGATCAAAGACAGATCCCTGTCAGCCTTCTTGCTTTTCATGTCTCCAGCTCCTCTCATTTATTAGAGACAACTGTTTAGAACTCAGAGGGACCAAGAACAGACTAAGTGAACACTTACCATTTAATCATTCATTTTACCATCATAAATTCTGAAAGCTTAAAAATTACTTCACTTCCATAAACTGAGCAGAGCAATTTATGTGCTGAGCAGAGTATGAATTTTAATTCGGAAGTAAGATTAGGGCAAATTTACAGAGTACTTGAAATTGTCTTTTATGCAATAGACATTAAACAGAGATTCAAAAGTTTTATTTAATTATTTCCAATGTAATCCCACAGTTTTCCCACCTCTTTTACAAGTTACTAGGAAGGAGATTAATTTAATCATCAATCACTTGTTAAGCAACAAAATGCTTTTTTTCAAGCATTGTGTTAGGCATGAGAACTAAAAAGATGAATAATATACTGCATCTACTCCCAGAAAGCTCATAATCCAGTGAGAGAAGCTAACTATAAGTAGTTACAATATAATTTCATAGTGCTAGGATGAAAGTATACATAAAGATTTGGGGAGCAAAGAGAGGGGAGTGACTATCTCTGCGAATGGGAGATGGTTGACACAAAGTCAACTGGATTCATGGTAATCAATAGCTCAGAGGTTGGACTACATGTGGCTAGGTTGGAATTAAAGGTTTGTCTTAGTCTGTTCAAATGCTGTAACAAAGTACCATAGACTGAGTGACTTATAAACAACAGAAATTTGTTTCTCACAGTTTTGGAGGCTGGGGATTCCAAGATCAAGATGCCAGTAGATATAGTGTCTTGTGAGGGCCTCTTTCCTGGTACACTGATGGCCATCTTCCTCCCATGGTAGAAGGGATGAGAGAGCTCTCTGGGGTCTCTTTAATAAGAGTGCTCATCCTATTCATGTGAGCTCCATGACCATGACCTAATCACCTCCCAAAAGCCCTTCCAAATGCCATCACATTTGGGGTTAGGATTTCAATATGTGAATTTTTGGAGGACACAAATGGTTGGCAAATAGCAAGGTTCTACAGAAGTGTTTCCTAGAGTCAACGTAGACTAGTAAAATGATTTTCTAGATTAGAACAGTTTAAAAAAAAAAATTATTTCAAAGGCCAAACTAATCCTATGAAGGTAAGAAAGAATCATAAAGAAAGTCAGAAAAATTCTAGGGCAATGTGGATGTTGGCCATTTTTGTTTAGATGGAGATGATTTTGATACATTGCTAAAACATGGGTAATGGATGAAACTAGTCAATATTGGCTTGATCACCTCTATTTTCTAGTTCCTTTTGAAACAATGTAGTTAACACATTTTTAAATGTGAAATCTTAGAGAAGACATGTCCTACCTGAACTTGCTTCAAAAGGTACTTCATAAGTATATTTTAACAAGAACAAGAAACAGCATGAAAAGTAATCTACTTCTAAGTACAGCTGGTGGCAAATTATTGTTAATAAGCTAGCTGCTTTTCTTGACTGTTGGATCACTGTTATATCTGCCCCTTCCATGGTGCACATGTAGGTTGTATTGCATTCAATTAAATCCATCAAACATTTATTGAGACCTTATTGTGCACCAGGCTTATAGTGTATGGGATACCAAATGCATCTGGAAAACTGACTGCAAGAAGAGTGTTGATTTCATTTAAACTTTCTGTCGTCACAAAGTCGAAGGATTTTGACAATCCATATACCCAGAACAACAGTGGAAAATATAAATTTCTGATGATTACATGTAACTAGTTGAAATAAATTATTATTTTAATAGCTGGCACCAGAATTTGTCTTGAGGAAAAACTTGATAAGATGCTTAAACAAAAAGTGAGACACTAGTGATAGTTTAGTAAGAGGTAACACAAGGTATGAAAGGCTTATTGTTAGGTATGAAGAGAACATTATGAGTATGAGGAAGTCAAGAAGGTGGGAGCAGTGTGATAGAGTGCCCAGGGTGGTTCAGAGCAGGGATGTGTAATATTTAATTTCAAGTTTTAGTGTTGTGGTGAAGTAAACTCCCTTTATGCCCCTCCTGCAAATCCTCAGTAAGTTTTGGTACACACAAAGGCTGTGTGTGTGTGTGTGTGTGTGTGTGTGTGTAGAGAGAGTGGGGGGAGAAATATGGGAGGGGGAATATCATGGAAAAAGACTGTCTTTCATGTCTGTGCTGAAACTCGGGGTGGAAAAGGAACAGGGCCAGTCCCTACACAGAATGAATTCTGCAAAATTGTGATAAAGTTGACCACAAGAATTTAGGATACCTCCACCTCGAACCTTGAACTTGCAGATATCTTTGGGAAGCCACTGGACATTTGAATTAGTCTTATCTAGACTTCTAGTGTCATATAATTATGTTTTATTGCCTTCATGGCACTTGATATTGCTCAATATAATCTTATTTTATCTGTCTCTTTATTATTTTCTGTATTTTATACCTTTCTCATCCTCCCCTACCCCACCCTTGAATATAAGCCTCTCAAGCATGGGTTCTTACCTGTCTTATTCACTGCTGTAACCCCAGTGGCTGGCACAATGCCTAGTAGGTGCTCAATAAGTGTTTGTTGAATGACGGGATCTTTGAACGATCTGGATTACATATAGCTCACACTGATGTTGTTCTTTGAAAATTTACTCTGCTTATAGACAGTATCATACAGTGTTGCCTGTATTTAGACTATATGTCTCTTCAAATGTGTTACGGATTATTTCTTACACTTGTAGTTTTAAGTCAGTTGGAGTAAAAAACGAGGCACTGATACTTGTATCTTTATTATTGGACAATGTTTTTTCTACCCCGTTCTATCCTTTAACCCTTTACTATTTCTGTATCAGCATCAGCATGTGCATTTCTGTTTCCATCAAGATAGTGGGCTAGTTGGAATTGGTTAATTTTATTTAAGTAGATCAGGGTGTCATCCTGAAAAGAATTATGTGTCAGTTGGTGAGGTGGATGTGGGGGGTAGACTATGTCAAGAGAGTGCTGTCCTCTTCCTCTTGTTGTGTTTATTGAAAAGATTCTTGGTGGCTGGAGACAGCAGATACCCTCCTCAAGGATCAGATCCATGCAGGAATGGAATAGCTCGCCATTTTGCCATTTTGATCTGGGAGTGAAGGCTCACATTTGAGATTCTCATGGCTATTTTCCTCCTAATGTTGAACATTCCCCTGTTGGAGATTCATATTTTTGTATGAAGTTTGATCCCCCAGTTCTCGACATGGGAATACTGTTCATTGAACCTACACTTTTACTGTCTCTCCTTGACATTACTTGCTGTTTCAAATCTCCCTTGGGGATAGGGTTGTCAGATAAAATACAGGACACTGAATTAAATTTGAATTCCATGTAAACAGTGAATAATTTTTTTAAATATAAGTATGTCTCATGAAACATTTGGGACATACTTGCACTAATTTATTTATTGTTTGTCTATAATTCAAATTTAACTAGGCATCCTGTATTTTGTTTTGCTAAATCTGGCAACCCCACTTTAAGAGAAATGTTACCTGGGACTATGAGGCTGAAATTCACGGTTTAGGACATCTGTAGTGTACACAGCAATATAAGCCTGGCTCATTCTTGGAAGAGGACATGAAACCACTAAAGTATATCACCCTGGCAAGAACTAAACTTTGTTTCCAACAGTTTCCTTTTCAAAACACGTGCAAAAGTAATTTTCTAGATTGAGGTAATGAATTTCAGGTCTTTTAATACCATGTACTGCAATTAGCTGGATAATAATCTGTAATTATTCAAGGAAAGTGAGCCCATGTATAAATCATTAGAGTTGTAAACTATGCTCTTTCAGTAGAGGAACTTTTGGCCTTTCCTAATGAGTGATGGCATTCAGAATCCTTTGATGAGTGTTTGGCCTTCTCTGCTGGGCCATCAGCCTCTTGTCTTCACCATCCTTCCAGACTTCTGTCACTTTCTTTGGAGAGGCCAAGCAGATGATGCTGGATCTGCTATGTTGTTAGATGGCACAGAGCCCAGACCAGGCATACAGAAAGCCACGTGAGATCTGTGAAACAGTGGGCCATGTAGGCATTTGTACAGTAGTTAGGGATGCAGATGTCCATGGCTATGTAGCCTAGACATTGGCAACCAGTCAAATGGAACGTGGAAGATATTGTGTGGTTGTGTATTAAGGGTCATTTGGCACAAGTCACCTTCCCACAGATATCACCCCTGGGATATGCTTTCTACGCATATCCCAGATACAACAGTTGTTGGAACTGTGAAGTTTGTAAAATTGTCATTAGAGTCCACTAGTTTCCCCCCAGTAAGCTTCTCATTCCTGTGATGCCCCCTGTCTGCTTAATCACTAACAGCTTACTTATTACCTTCTAAATAATTTAGAATTTAAAAGACAAAATCTAGTAAGGCTTTTTTGGGGCCTTTATCCAAGAAGCAAGTCTCTAACTATGAAATTTCAAGCATTATGGAGGCTATCGGGGAGATAGTCTAGCAAGCAGGAACTTTCCAGTGGTCTTGGGTTCATGTTACATGAAAAACCAATATACGAAAAGTCATGTCTTAGTCTCTTGGAGGTTGTTGAATATTTCAGAAGAAATATTAGGAGGTCCCAATGTAGTGACAAATTATCCCAGCACTTATGCTCCTGAGCTGCCATCATAGTGGATTATTAGTTCTCTGACTCAAGGGTCAGACATCCAGGAGCCTGAGAATCTTTTAAATCTCCTCTAAGTCTAACAGATACTTGTTTGTTCACTGTTAAAAGATCCCGATAGTCTGTTTTATGTATTAAACATGAAAGGGGAAATGAGAGGGGAAAATAATCTCAATAAGGCTCATGGTTATTGAATTAGAGTATGTGCCAGGTGACATTATTTCCTTTAATCCTCACGATATCCCTATAAAAATATCATGGGGTTCATTTTACATTTTCACAGACTGAGACTCATTGTGGTTAATGATTTGACCAAAGTTGGTGGAGCCAGAATTTGAACCCAGGTCTGTTTACTTCTACTTTGGAGACTCTCATCATGATATATATATAATTTTCTTTTTTTGTTAAGTGTGGCTCTAAAGCAGCACCTCGCAAAGAACCTACCTCTGTTTAAACTTTAGAAATTAGAGAGACCTTAGAGATTATCTAGGGCAAATCTTTTAATTTTGAAAGTTAGGAATCTGAGGCTAGCGCTTCTAAGTGACTTGTATAAATCCTTCAATTGTATAAGAGTTAGTTAGAATAAGAACCCATATTTCCTGTCAGCACTATTTCCATTTAACTAATCCATGACTCTCTGCTCCCTGTTTCAGTCACGAGATAAGTTTTGGTTGAGATTTGGTTGTTTGTGAATCCTCAAAAGGAGTATGCCTGCATTTGTGATCTCTGAAGGGGATGGGAATCAGGTCTACCTTGTTTTCTTTTTGGATCTCCCAGGTCCATACCAAGAACAATGAGGAACTTGATGTTATTGTTGTAGATAATGATGAAGATGATGATATCCTTTGAAGACACACAAATGCATCCTCCAAGCAATAAATATAACCAGAAAGAGCATAAACA
>NW_006441954.1:818103-822519 GCF_000325575.1 Pteropus alecto | reverse complement strand
ACTCTTTCCTCTATACATAAATGCCTAATACCTCAATGGGTCAGTTGGTTGGGTAGAAATACAACTAATTTTGAAGGCCACATATATGATATTTGTTAATTTTTCTTGCCTGCCACCTGGTTTCTTTTAGGCCCTGAGTTTTTGTTGATAAGTATTGACTGGTGATATTTTCTCAAATATCATTTTAACTAGACCACATAACTATTAGGATGAATAGGAGGATAGTTTTTTTCCCCCTGGTTTTAAGGCTCTATCAAGTACTGAAACTTAGAACTCAGTCAAAGACCCATTCAGCATTTAAAAACTCTAATAGGGACACTGAAATAGGAAGCATTCTCACTGACTCATATCAATACATATACTGACTTCCTGCTGCAGCTTGTACGCTGATTAGGAAGCGAGGGAAATATAAAATTTAGTCCTTTTCTGTAATGTATTTATAATTTGCAAACATGTCTGAAAATCTACACAATAAAATGAGACCAAATAAGTGACAAATGAGTGGCGTGCATAGTAAGATCAGAGGAGAAAGGTCACTTTGAGTTGCTGTGGGCAGCGAAGGCTTAATGAACTAGGCGGAATCTAAGCTGGATCTGAATTTCATTTAGAATATTAAGGTAACACCAAGAATGGTCAATGTGTTTGCCACACTCGAAGAACATGTGTCAGACTCAAAATGGCTTTGTGAGTTAGAAAAAAGTTCAAAAACTGACAAAGTGGAGTCCAAGAAGACAGTGTCTATTCCTTTATACCAAGTAGACTGAAAGAGAGGGTGTGGTTCATTTATTATTTCAATAAATTTTTGTTAAGCACCTACTAGGTGCAGGGAATACAGTGGTGAGCAGGAACAGATACTATATCCTGATGGAGATATTGGGAGGAGCACATGCTTTTTAGGGGGTTTTATACATATCTAAGTCTATTATTTAAATTCTGGATAATGAAAGATAGAAAGATTGAACTCCCTAGAGACAGAAAAGGTGGGAGAGGAGTGGTTGGTGCTTTTGGATAGAGAAAAGATGAGGGATCAGAGTGAGTGGAGTAGCTGACAATAAATCAGAAATACGCCACTGTGTTGCTGTTGTTGTTATTGTTTTAAAAGCAAGCCTAACACTGACCTCGCATTAAAAAATCTCCCTAGGTAAGTAAATGATCACATTATATGAAGGTAAATAATTCTTGTCATTTTCAGCATCTAGAAATTTTGTTTTTTTTTTAATGGATTAAGATCACACAAAGAAAAAGAAAACAAAAGGATCCACTTCTTTCTATCCTACTCCTATTCTACTTGCCTTCTGCTTCCAACCCCCCATCCAGACCTTCTCTCAGAAACAAATTAAAATACAGAGACGTATAAGACACCTTCTATTAAAAGGCCTGTACCCACTCAGATTTTACACACTTTATTCTGCTCTAATTGCAAGCTGTCACTTCTTTCCCCTGAATTCGACCGGCACAATACCCTCAATATTAGTGCCTTCCTGATTTCCAGCCAGAGAGCTGTTCCATTGTCCTAGTAGCTGCCATATTTATTCATAAGAGTTGAAGCTGGAACCCATTGTCTATGCAGACAGGGAAATTTGCAGAACAATTACTGTAGGAAGTGATTGTTCAAATTTTGGTGGAAAACAGCCTTATTGACTTCTGTGCACTGCAAGAGAATTTAGCTCTGAAGTACAGAGAATAATAACCAAATCCTGTTTTGAAGACCCTTGTAAGTGAAAGCTACAGCCATATGAGGCAGCTGAGTTCAAAAATTACCACTGGGGGCAGTTTTTAACCTTTGAGAAACTGTTATAAAAGTCTTACCAATGTGCTGTTTTCCATTGTTTTCCTTCTTACTGTACAGACGCACAGAACCCATCTATCCCTTTACCCATGCTGTTTAGGGTTTAGGAGGGATCCTGTCAGATAGTCAGCCTGCACCCCTCCTATTTTTATGGCTAATGCATTTTTAGTGAAGGGGCATGTCTTTGAGCTAATTCGTAATAAAGGATGAAAGTTAGTCACTAGCAGGATGAAAAAAGAATCTCTCTAGAACAAGTTTTTTTTTTTTCTTTTCCCCCCTGTGATAAATGCATCACTTGTCATGGATTCTACTTAAAATTTTTTAAATAATAAACTATTTTGACATTTAGAAAATCTGTCAACTTTTTCCAGAAAGTTGATACTCTTTAGATAGGAAATTAAGGGCTAACAGTGTGAATGCCAGCTTTGTCCCTAATGACCTCAGTAACCTTGGGCAAGCCTCCTTAGTGATAAGTAGAGGTCAGTTTCCTCTCTGTGTGCAGCTGCTGGGACATCCCTTGGCTGAGATTGGGCTGGGGGTCTTGGCAGCCCAAGCCCACCTTCTACTGGTCCTAATCTCATGAAATGACATTCATGAGGATCTCCCCTTCTTCTCATTCAGGAGAGAAAAGAACATTTCTGTAAAGATCCAAGGGCAGCACAAGAAAAGATCAAGACAATGAAGGGATAGATAATTTGGATTCATTTGGAGCCTCTAGAGCAAGGGAAGGTAGGGTCAAAAGCTGAAGAATCCGTTTGGGTGGCAACGTGGTAAGTTTCTAAGCATGGGAAAAGCTCCTTGAGGGTTCATTTCGCGCAATACAGCCCAGAGTGGAAAGGGGCTACTCTCATCCACACATGAAGCAGTTCAGAAGTGAGGAGAATTCTAACTAAAGCCTTTCTAGGTTTGGTGAGGTCAACTGCTCTTTAAGAGAGCTACCAAGAAAAGAGTGGTGCCAGGAAGTGGTCTCCAGCCCTGTACTTGGGACACTGCGTATCAAAAAAGACAACCCTTTCTAGAGAAAAATGTTAGACCATACCAGCCCTGGCTAGACACTTGAGCTGTAAGGTATCACTCCTATGGTCCCAAGCCCTGGCATACCATCAGAGAAATAAATTTTTATAGTGGGGAATACATTGAGGAAATTTCATTAGTCCCCTGTAAAAAGAATGAGTTCAGAAAATGGAAGGTTTCTTGGCGAATTCTCTTTCAGCCTTAACAAAAACCTTTGAACTTTGGCTGAAGCATGCCTTCTGAGAGATGTTCTCTGGGAGGAAATAAAAAAGGATGTTGACAGTTTACATGGCTTTTCACTGGAGTATCTTCATCTGCTCTGGCAGACAGTGCTGGAATTACTGTGATGGAGAACTTGGTATATTTAACAGTTACTCAGAAATATGGGAAAATGTAGGACAGTGCAGGTTAAGTTTCTTAAGTCTAACCAACTGGTAGTGATTGAATACTCTTTACCTATATGTGTCATTGTTCTTATAGAAAGCCATAGTCCTTTCAAATTTACTTTCAAATATATTCCATAGAACCTTAAATTTTCCTCACTGCCTACTGAGAGAACGCCTCATTGGATCTAGAGAGTGGGAAAGGGTGGTGGTAGGGGAGAGATTCGTAGTCTCCTACTTACACTTCAACCAGAGCAGCTCTGCTTTGAATATTGGGCCACTCTTATGACTTTATTTAAACAAAGCACTCCTTGGCTGAACCATTGTGGTAGAGGCTGTGGCTAGAAGGAAGTAGTTCATGAGTGCTTCAAAAACTCATTGCTAGGAAAACCTTAATGCAAGGCTTTGGTGCAGGCTCAAGCTGCAGTGACAGCAGTAATAGCCTTCTAGTTCTGACCTTTGAGAGAGGAGGAAGAACTCCTAGCCATTTGAAAGAGTCAGTAAGGCCCTTGGTAGGGTTGAGGAGATAGTACAATCGCTGACTTCACGTTTCAGGGCATTGTCCAGGTAAAGTGCAAATGTCATGAAGACTGTAGAGAGCATCATCCCACCCTGAAGTGTGAGTGTTTTCAAAACAAGGGCCACGGACTTCTGAAAAAGAAAATATATCGTTCTGTTATTATTAGACAGAAGATGGCCATTTTCTAGAAGACTGCAAGTTTAGGGAACCTGTAGTTAATGATTCAGAAACAAATGTACTTGAGAGCATGAGAACTATCTACCCTGATCTTCCTCCCATCTTATCCCCTAATTCACCAAATTCCTCAGTTGCTTCATACATTTGAGGGCTGGTGGAACTTTTAAAGAAGGGATCTTGAAGCCAATTCTATTCTCACAGTTGCTCAAGCTACTAACCTTAGAATCTTCCTTTGTGCTCACATCTCATATCCTATCTATTCCCTTTTCTCTGCATCCTCACCAACACTTGCTGTTTTTTAACTTATTGATGATAGCCATTCTGACAGGTGTGAGGTGGTATCTCATTGTGGTTTTAATCTGCATTTCTCTGATGATTAGCAACCTCGAGCATCTTTTCATATGTCTGTTAGCCATCTGTATTTCCTCTTTGGAGAAGTATCTGTTCAGGTCTTCTGACCATTTTTTAATTGGAAGGTCTTCCATCAGGAGGCATGTATGTCTGGCTCTCTCTCATGACTTTGTTGTCCTAGC
>NW_006441954.1:806122-817547 GCF_000325575.1 Pteropus alecto | reverse complement strand
GTATTTTGTTCTAGCTCTCTAAAAAATGCCATTGGTATTTTGTTCTAGCTCTCTAAAAAATGCCATTGGTATTTTGATAGGAATTGCATTGAATCTATAGATTGCTTTGGGTAGTATGGCCATTTTAACAATGTTGATTCTTCCTACCCTTGAACAAAGTATATGCTTCCATTTATTTGTATCTTTTTTAATTTATTTTTTCAATGACTTATAATTTTCTGAAAACAGGTCTTCAACCTTCTTGGTTAATTTGATTCCCAGGGATTTTATTTATAGTTTTCAACTACATTTTCTTTTTTTCCAAAACATGATTTAGTGTCCTTTATGGTTCACCTATTTATTATGTTTATTTTGTATCTTTCCCACCAGTATGTAAAGTCAGAAGGACAGGAATCCTTGTTACTTTGGCTTACTACTATATCCAAAGTGCCTAAACTCATGCCTGGCTCAATTAGGTGCCCACTACAATTTCTTAAATGAATGAATGACTAAGGGAATTGGCCAAGATTCTTCTAGTGTCTCTTCTATTTTGACATTCTGTGATAAGAATAAGAAGCATTTCTCACCAACCTTTGTTTTCTGATAAAAATAAATTACTAGATTTGGAGAGTTAGGTAACCAGTTGCCTCTCTTCTGATTTGAAAAATGCTCTTGCAACAAGTATTCAGCATTCTTGTGTGCTTGGAGTTAGCTTTTTATGTCCTTACAGTTGTATTCTAGTGATAACCTATAGGAAGAGGGAAGAGGGTAAAAAGTCGGTGATGACAACTCATCTTAAGGGGAAGAGTTCTTTTCAGTATCTGGGACATATGGTAAGTTATCTCCTAAGCAGTTACAGCTAACCTGAGTGTTTTGGTCTGTATTGGCTAATAGTTCTAATTATAAATTGATAAACTGGCATTTGGGCATACAGCTGTGGCTTGTAAATGTTTTAGTGAATGCAAGTTGGTTTCTCCAGCCTGAGCAGGACCTGGAATATGGTGACTCAATTGTGGTTATGGCCTTTTGAGGTTCCGTTCATTTTTGTTGATGCTACCTGACATTGTACATCTTCCATCTCGCAATCTACAGTCAGTAATATGCCTGTTTGGGAGAGTGGAATGACTTGCATCTGTGTTAACTGGAACTGTTGATAAGGAAGTTCTTAATGAATAAAAAAAATGAATTATTTAAAAATCATGTGGTTGTGAAGGTTATATTTGAACCCCAATATTATAGTTCCTACTAACTTCTCTTATCCATACTGTGTTTCCCAGAAAGGTTGTTCTGCCATCCTTTCTCTATCTGTAGAAAAAATCTTCAGAAAACTGAAATGAAAGTAAGAAAGGCACAACACATGGGCTATTTGTTACAGCTTTATTGAGGTGTAATTAACAATTAAAAAGTGTGTATATTTAAAGTGTACGACTTGATAATTTAATATACATTGTTGCTGAAAAATAATCACCACAGAGTTACCATATTTTTTTTTTTTTGTGATGAGAACATTTAAGACCTACTCTCAACAAATTTGAAGTATACAACACAATATTTTTAATTGCAGTCTCAGTGTTAGACATTAGATCTCCAGAATTTATTCATCTTGCATAACTGACGCTTTGTAGCCCTTGACAAACATCTCATTTCTTCTGCCTCCAGCCCCTGGAATTTACCATTGTACTCTCTAATTCTATGAATGTGACTATTTTAGATTTCATGTGTAAGTGAGATCATGCAGGCACCTAGAGCATTTCTGGGCACAGTGCATAGTTAGTTTCATGATGTTGATTGCTATGCTTCTCACCTTTCAGATTGGAGGGAGGAGACAAAAACCCTGAAAGTGCGTAATTAGCCCATTCTCCAGGACCTGGACAGTTTCATCCTCTGTTTCATATGCATTCTGCTCACGAAGTGTATCCTGGGAAATCAATTCCATCTCTTCCCCAGCTCCTTCACGATAATGGTCTTTCATCTGAGCATTGGGTGAGTGATTACAATGACCCAGTTTGTCGTAATATCATGTGCATGAGTGTATCGTGTATTGTTACACTGCATTAGAGTATGGTGATGGCTCTATTTAAGCACAAGAGACATTTTCTGGAATCTCTGCTGTGTGATTTGGGAATATTTCTATGCTGTATATGGACTTGCCTCAAGTACTGCAGTTAAACACACATATAACACACACACACACACACACACACACACACACACACACACACACACACACAACTTCCAATAAAGTGTAATATCTCCAAAGTGAAACGAAGCAGTTCTGAATCTTGCTTTCTTTTACTTCCAAACATGTACCCCTAGGAATTGCTCAGAGGCACTGAAAATGTAAATTGTAGGGTTAAAATTTTATTGAATGCATACTCTTTTGCTGGATATGGTTCCAACCAATCCTCATAACCTTATATGGTCAGATTGAAAAGGCCCTCCTGATTCGTATTGTATATTTTAGCTGTTTGATGGTATATGTGAATGAAACATACAGACTGAGATTATCTTGAAAGAATTTTAGGAGCAATTTTAGGAGTATTGGCAAGGGCAGTAATGATATAAAATCCCCGTCTGCTGGATGATTAACGAGACTCATTTCGTGCTCCTTCTTCTAATGTAGCCTTTCTCTTCTGGCCAACTTTAGACGAGTAATTTGATAGCTGGCTTATTAGTTTCAAGATTTAGGTTGTAGGTTTAAATTGTTTATTGGTGACCTCTGGGTTTCAGTAACCAGCATCTTCACATCTTTCGACAGAGAGATTGTGCCCCTCAAATCAATGATGTTGGTTATTCTTATTTCTTTCTTCTTTCCTCCATCTATCCCCTGCATGCTTGGCATGGATAAAAACATAAATGGAGAACTTTGCAAGAAATGGAAAGCAAGAGAGTTTTCAATGCATTAGGCAAATAGCACGCAGAGGTATGCAAATAGTTGCAAATTAGTTTTTGGGTTTGATTTCTGAAGCCAAGGAATGGTTGCAGTTTGTCCTGGCATATGCTTCTCACCACTTTTGTTGTCACCTCAGTGGTCCATTCTGCCCTGGAGGCATATGCAGTGTCCCTGAGCTTTTGACTGAGATATTTATATGTGTTATCCCTCTTTCTCTCAATCTCCTGTTTTCTGAAGTTGAAGGTTTTATGGACTGTCTGGGCTTTTGAGTCCCACCAGATGAAATCGGGGAGCTTGTGATGTCAGATGAGTTCTACTCAGAGAAAAGTGGGATTCTTTGGGCAGACCTGGTGTCTTAGGTGTGCAGTTTATGTCCAGACACATATCAATGAGAGAGGAAGAAGAGGTTACACTGAGCAGATATATTGGAATTTTGGGAAGAAAGGTGGGATTTATATACCTATATAGTGAAACTAGTAAGTGGAAATTACCATCTTGGCCTACTGTTACCGCTACAGAAAGGGCCCCCTGCCATTTGGGCTAGTCCAGATCAGAGTAGAATTACAAATCTGCGTCTTGACACTGCGCTGTTTCTTCTCTTCACTCATTTGCTTATCCATTCGTCCATCCATTCATCCATCCATCTATCCATCCATCTGTCTGTCTGTCTGTCCATCCATCCGTCCGTCCATCCACCATTCCATCCATTCCATTTAAGAATTGATTCATTCAAGAAACATTCATTCAACACCTATGTGTAAGAGCTTGAGCTGGGCATTTTTGATATAAAGAAAAAAGCCACAGTTCCCCTCCTCACATTTTAATAAGAGAGACAGAGGACACAGACAGATTGGTGATTATAGCATTGAGTGGTATTGTGCTAAACAGAAGCACAAGGGTGTATGGGGACACGGAAGAAGTGCATCCCACATAGGCTTGGAAATGAGGCCTTGGCTGAGTCTTAGTGGATAAGGAATGTTTAGCCTGGTGACGCAGGAAGAGAAGGGCCTTCTGGGCAGTGGGGCATAGTGTCTCAACATCAGGTCAAAGATGCTTTTTAAAAACATTCTTTCTCTGTCTATAGACTGGAAGAAGCCTGATAATGTCTGAGGTCAAGTTTCTAGCATATTCACTGATTTCACCTGACAGTTTTGAGTCATTTCTGCTCTGGTGATTGTTTCATTCCCAGGAAAGTACATGGAAGCCACTATTCAACTGATTTCAGGGAAGACTGAAATGTGTGCGCTATCAGGATAAGACACCTTCCTGGAGATTCTGCTTTCTTTTTTAAGGAACTCACAACAAGCTTTATAGTGAAATGATTCTGGTTAAAATAATCCCTGTTAACTGATAAAAGCTTGAATAGTCTTTGAGATTTCCTGCTAAGATTTGTATTCAACCGAGAGACCTGAGATTAGAAGATGAGTGTTTACAAAGATGGTTGAAAGGGAATTGTTAAAGAAATGTTCTGACAAAATGGAGTCAAATTCACTGGCCTGGCACTATTCTTTGAAGCTAAAGCCCATCTTTGATCCTTTTAGACAGAACAGCAGTGTTTCACAACATATAGTATCCTATCATTTATCTTGCTCCCCAAGTATAGTATTCTTCCTTTTGCTCACCTGCAAGCTTGCATTTTCATTTCTGGCTTTCTCAAGATAACTGAGAGGCCTGAAGGTATTGCTTATACCACAAATAGTGGATGCTCTTTCTGACTGTCCGAGAAATTGCCAAAGGTAAAAAGAGACTTTTCCAATATCACTCTAAAGAAGTATCTGGGTATTTTTTCCTTTCTTTTCTGACATGAAAAAAAAAAAAAAAAAGAAAAAAGAAAAAAAAAAGGAAAAAAAGAAAGAACAAGGCCTGAGGTTGAAGTGCTGCCTCCTTTCAAGTCTAAGATCTCAGCAATGAGGGAGTTGCACTCCTCCTACACCTGAAACTTGTGTTTCCACGAGCTTGGTGGTAAACACAGTGACAAGAGGTGACAGCTGGTTGACTCATGCCCTAATTGATGCCTGCTTTGAAAATTCAGAGGCCCCGATTTTTAAGCAAAGATATCTGACATATAAAGGCAGGAGGAAACTGTCCAGATCAGAGACAGTTTTTTAATGGGTTAGGGGCAAGGAATGATATACACTGTGATGGTTTGGAAAAGGGAATTGAATCAACAAATAGGGGACTTTGAGCATACATGGAGAATGACTTTGATCTCATTCCTGTCAAATTCAAGCAATTGAAGTTCTCTAGAGGTTGAAGGTGGGAATAGTAAAGTAGTGACATTAGTGTGAAGTATGCTCATTGTTGTCAAACAGATCTGGATTTCAGATCTGGGTCTTCCACTCATAAGCTGTGTCATTTTAGACATATTACTTAACCTCTCTGTTCACTTCTTCTTATATAAGATGGAAAGGATTAATTTTAGGATGAATATTAAAGACTAATTAATATTGAGATAAAAAGTAGGAAGTACAAAAATTACTACAGTGCCTGATATTCAGTAAAGGATACCTAAAATAATAGGAAATATTAATCAGAATGAGATATGTAGGTAAGATAGGTCTAAAGCAGGTGACCCCCAGGACAATGGGAAACCTTTGTAAAGCAATTGACCACACAACTGAAATTCTCCACTTCAAAGTCAATAATAGCAATAAAAACAACAATAACAACCATGATTCTGGTTATAGTAGGAGTCTGGTGTTATTAAATGATATGACTAAATCAGCAATGCTCAAATGATGTCTGGCATCCATTCTCCCCCTACCCGCCTTGGGACCTGAGCTTAAAGCCTAATTAACACTGCCTTCCTTCCAAGTCTTGGAATCTGAAAACTTACTGGCAAAATGGAGAAAGTGGTTAAGGAGGTGGGAGAGCTAGCCAGTTGGTCTGTAGAACAGGCCTTGGATGCAATTCACCATCCAGCTGTATCTCTGTGGGACAACAGAAAAGCACCAGAGAGAGATGGCAGGGCCAGCTTTCCGGGTAGTGGTAGTGTATTCACCCAGCAAAGTACAAGCCAGGGAAGAGAGGTCACAGAACATAAAAGGATTCTCACCCATTAGGAAGATATGGCCCTGCTGCTCCTTTGTTCCTGGAGGAAAAGGGGTCAGGGGAGGGGACTTAAAATTTCTCTCCTCTGCAATAAAAATGGTAGCTAACATTTACCAAGTGCCCCCAGGCAGGCCTGTCTGTCTTTAAATCTCATGTCCTTAACCACCCTGATAAGAAGTACCAAAAAGGAAAGAAATTGCCACTCCTTAGATATAAAAGATAAAAGCATGAGCCCCCTCCCTTTTTTTTTTGAAAATTATCCTAATTATACTAATGTTTTATTTTCTTCTTATCTTTTAAACTAGGAAGAATGTTTTTACTCATGTTGTAATTAACTGGAAGTGTTTGTCCTCAGGTTTTAAATTTTGACCAGGTTGGTAGATAAGTTATTTTATTTTTATCTACCTTAGAAATCCATACTCAGAAATTTGCATCAGATATCTTTTTTTTAAAACAGCAACAACAAAGAACCGTTGACTTATCTTGCCAGGTAAGCATTCGTGTTCTTGATGCACAAAATCAATTTCATTTACATGTAAATAGAGTTAGGTCTGTGTCACTTGTGATAAGATCTTATTTACACAAATGCAGGTTTTGTTAAAATGTGAGGCTTTGTTAAAATGTACCAGGGTGTGCAGCTTAAACAGAATAGATCCAGCTATGTCATTAGGTGCTTTTAATTATATAATCGCTGTTCTAGAAAACTTCTCCATCCGTGTCCTCTCTAAGGAGACAGGATGAAAAAGCCAATCTATCATAGTGAATATATTCTTCTTGGATTGAGGTCTGATTCTCTTCTGTGTATTTTCCAAAGAAGGACTAGATGGAAGGGTTTTATAAATAGGGAAGCCCTACCTTAATATAACCTGTTCGTACTACTATTATTTCAGCAGTAAATTTGATTCTCTTCAGAGAATGTTTATTAAGTGATTTCTGTGTACTTGATATATTCTGGGTGTTTTGGAGAGTTTTCTTTTTCCTTCCTTCCTTCCTCCCTTCCTTCCTTCCTTCCTTCCTTCCTTCCTTCCTTCCTTCCTTCCTTCCTTGGGTGCCAAAACGCTCACTGATTTCTCTTCTTCCTTTTGTCTCTCCCTCTTTCCTCCCTCCCTCCCTTCCTCCCTCCACCCCCCCTCTCTCCTCCCCTCCCCTCCTCTCTCCTCTCCTTTCATCACTGGACTTAATTCTTTCCCTCGATGAGATTATAATTTACTGGGAATATCTGGCATTCATGAACAAAATAAATTGTAAAACTTAAGTGCTTAATTAAATGTAGAAAACAATTTAAAAATTGATTAGGAGCAAAAGCATATTAGGAGCACAGTTCTCAAACACAGTATTATTACACACTTATATGTCATTAAATTGTGAGATTTGTTGCAGGTGATTTATTAGTAATAATAACTGAAGATCTAAAATTCATGAATTCTTTTTCATATGAATTAGGATGGACTCAATGTAATCTCTAAAAACATCACTTGTTTGCACGCTGAAATACTTTTGAGAAAGTCAGATAGGTTGAAGCTAATAAGCTGTAATTACAGTACTGCTTCCTGTTCAAGAGCTTGGGCCCTGGAGTCAAGTCATCTGGGCTCAAATCCCAGTTCCCTCCTTTGACCTCACATCACTGAGAGACTACTCTGTTTGCTCTGAGGATTCAAGGAGATAATCCCTGTACAACAGGGCTTACCTTGCCATGAGGCTACCACTAGAATAAACGTCAGCCAGTGTCATTATTAATTATGTACAGTGCTGGATACACAGCTATTATTCTCAGAGACCGGAAAATTGAGCAAACACTGTTGGCTGCAGTAAAAAAAGAAGGCCTAGGAACAGTGTGGAAAACAGTGCAAGTTTAGATGGGGGTTTATTCCACTTTCGGCTGTGTTCACCTCAGCTGCTCCTTATGCTGGTCCCCACACTCACTATGCCTCCCCTCCTAACTTCCCCGTTACTGACAAGCCTATCCCAGGTTTTCTATTAGCTGTCCTTGGAGTTTGGCTTGGTTTTTATGTGATTGGGTTGTTTGGCTTTGAAAGGTGTGTGATGGCCTGATTCTCTTCTTTTTTTCTTCCCTCACTCATGGAGAAAAACCTCGTTCTGTTTCTATGCTAGCGCAGACTGGCCTCACCCAAGTTGGTACCCTCACCCTGAGGTGGACCTTAGCTCTGTTCTTCAAACTTTTTTTTGTTGTTCTTGGTCAACCCCACTTCCATTTTCCTTCAGTAATCATTTCAAATCATCACTTCCCTGTAGCCCACTCGCACACATTCTTTTTTTTAAAAAAATAAAATAATTATATTACGAATACTTTTTAAATCCATAAAAGTAAAGAGTAATAATGAAGCTCTACAAATTTATATTGACATTCAATAATTTTGAAGATTTTGTCATATTTGCATTACCTGTATCCCTTTTAGCATTTTTTGAATGAATTATTTTAAAGCAAATTTCAAATGTTATTTTATGACTGTGTGCTTAAGAATGTATCTCTAAAATTATAGACATTTTCTTACATAACCACCATGCTGTTATCACATCTAACAAAATAAAAAAGTAAGTCTTTGGTATTAGCTACTACCCAGTCAATTACCGAAATTCTTTTTAAAGTTGGTGTGTTTGAATTAAGACCCAAACAAGCCTCCCAAATTACATCGAGTTATGTCTTAAATTTTCTTTGATCTAGATCAGTCTTCTTCCTGCTCTGCCCTGCCCCTGCCTCCTGCTGATTTTCTCTCCTCTCCCCTCCCCTCCCCTCTCCATAGCTCATACCATTAACTTACTCAAGAGAAGAAGGCAATCGTCCTTAGGAATGTTCTACATTTCGAATTTATCTGCTTCTTTGTGAAAGCTTGATCCCTCCATTGATGTTGAGACTTCATGTAAGAGCAGGGAATGTTTTTCCATTTACTACGTATACTTTTTTCATCTTTTAGTGGTGTTTAAAATTTTTCCTTATGTAGATTTTGTATATTTCTTGCTAAGAGTATGCCTAGGTAGTTTATCTTTTTAAGTTGCAGCCTTCTCTTCCTTTATATAGCATAACATTTTAGTTTTTGTATACTATATTGAAGCTATTGATTTCTATATATTAATTTTATAGCCTGTTAATTTACCACATTCTCTGATTTCTGTAGTAGTTTTTTACTGATTGTCTTGAGTTTTCTTAGTATATACACCTATTATCTAAAAATCCATCAAGTTTTACCTCCTAATTCCTTTATCTCACCTAATTTCATTGGCTAATTCTTCCAGTATCATGTTAAATAGTAATGGATATAGTAGGCAGTTAACTTTGCATTGTTTCTTACATTAATGGAATGCCTTTCAGTGTTTCTCCATGAAGATGTGTGTTTAATTGATTCTTATTTTAGTGAATGAGTGTGTATGTATGATCAAAAATAAATGCTGAATTTTTTCAAATGCTTTCCTGGCGCTGTTGGAAATGGTCATATGATTTCTCCCTTGACCTATGGCTCTAATTAATTATATTAATGGATTTCATCATATGGAAACGTTTTGTATTCCAGAATAAACTTTCTTTGATTACAATGTATTTTATTTTTATATAACATGATATTCTATTCTTAACATTTTACTTATAACTTTTACATTAGTTTTCATAAGTGAGAATGATATGTAGCTTTCTTTTTCTGTATTATTTTTACATGGCTTTGATATCAGTGGATATTTTGATTTGATGTAAATAATTTGAATGATTTGCCTTCCTTTTCTATGATCTAGAACAATTAAAAGAGCACCTAGACTCTGGCTTTTAATTGTTTGGTAGTATTCCACTGTAAAACCATCTGGTCCTGCTGCTGGTTTGAAGAGTAGTTTTTTGAAAACCTTCTCAGTTACTTCCATGACAATCAGTCTGTTTGGATTTTCTACCTCAACATTTTATTTTGACTGAAATTATCCATTTCATTGACATTTTCAAATATTTACGTAGAATTGTGGCAATATAACTGCATAGATTTTTTTTTTTAAAATTCCTTATTTTGATGATTATTTTCCTTTATTATGTTTGTTTTGTATTTATGTGTTTCCTACCATTTACTTAAAAACTTAAGTATACATTTGTTTTTCAAAGGACAAGATTATTTATTAATGCCGTATTTTTTTTCTGTTTTCTCTCATTTTTTTTGCTTCTTTAGTGATTCATTCTGCTTCCTTTTGATATTCTTTACTCTTTACTTTTGGAGTTGAGTTTAACCCACTTTTCCATTTTTATAGATACAGATAATAAGTTACAAATTTTTATTTGAGCATTTCCTTTATATGTCCTAGATACAGTATGATGCATTTTACTTACTGTTGCCTTCTGGAAATTATATAATTTTTTTTAATATTCCTCCTTGACATAAGATTTAAGTGAGATTTTCTGTGTGTTTACATTTCCAAGTAGAAGGACTTTTAGAAGATCTTATTAATTTTTAGTTTTATTGCTCTTTGGTCAGAATGTATTATTTGTATTTTAAAAAAATTATTGTAACTTTCTTTGTGGTCTAATATATTGTTAATTATTGTAAATGTTCCATTTGTGCTCTTAAAGAAGATGTCTGTCTTCTCTGTTATTGAAAAACAGGGTTCAATACGTATCAGTAAGATCTATATTATTGATTGTTTAGGTCTTCTATATCTTTACTAATTGCTTTTGTCAATTCGATCTGTCTAGGTCTAAAATAAACCAATATGATAATTTCTCTTTATTAGGTGAGTTAATCTCACTCGTATTTACTGACAAGATGAGTATATTTGCTGTTTTTTTTTTATGTTGTTTTTACTTTAAACTCATGTGTTTTTTTTTTTAAATTTTGCCTTCTATTGGTGCTTTGTTATTTGAAAGTTTTAATTTTTGTTAAAACAGACATATTTGTATCTTTGTTGAATACTTTTAGTCACCTCTTATTTAGGTATAACCTATTGGCTTTCTACTATGATCAGTGCTGAGGTTAACTAGTAATTATTTTTTCTTTTCTCCACTGTCTCTCCTCTATGCTCCAATTTAGGCATTAGTATTATCTTAATGTTATTTCATAGTTTTAAATATACTTAGCTTTTATGACTTGATTTGCCAGCTTCAAAACACATATATGCATATTCTAGTTATTATCTACATAATAACTAGTAAGCTTATTTTACTTTCCATTTACTCTTCTTTCTCATCCAATATTTAAAAATATTTTTAGAGCATATACCATTTCATTCTATTATATTATGCTAACCTTCATCCTTTATCTTCAATGGGTAAATTTATTCAATGCTCACTCCTAGGATGTTATGTTAAAACTTTTTCAATTATTTTGTGGCTGTCTGATGCTTATACTTGTTAAATTCCTCAAGTTAGGCTTATGGAAACAATATTCTCACAGTTTGAGCATGTCTTGACTTTTATATTGAAGAAAATTTTGAATAGATTTTAAACCTAACTTTGTAGTTTATTTCTTTGAGTATGTTAAAAGTACACCTTGTTTACCAGTATGAAATATTATTGTTAAG
>NW_006441954.1:801228-806063 GCF_000325575.1 Pteropus alecto | reverse complement strand
CCCAGATACTCAAAAGACTTTTCCTTATATTTAAAGGCCAATACTTTTACTAGGAAATGTCTTTGCATTGACATTTCTGGATCAATTTTTCATGACAACAGTATGATTTTCAATATGTAGATGCAGATTTTCTTTTAATTTAGGAAAATGTCCTTGAAGTATAGGTTTAAATATTTGTTCTTATTTATTTTTTGAGGTTTTTTTTAGGGTATCAATTATGTGTTTACACATACTTCTTTGCTTCTGTTTTATATTTATCATTTTTTTCTTAAACCATATAAAAATCTTTGAAAATTTTTGACTGATTTATAATTAATTAATTAATTAATTAATTAATTCCTGTCTTCTATTTTCCATAATGTGCTTTATTTGGTGTCTATTCACACTTGTGTTTAATTTAGTCTTAGATTCTAAAAAAGCTTTTGTAATTCTTTTCTGAACTGTCAGTTCTTGCTTTATGTACACCTCTTGTCTAATCATAATACTTGAGCTTTTCTATTTCTTATTTGTGTTGTTCCAAAGCTTTAGTAATTCTTGAAATTTTGATTACCTCATTTGAAAATATTTGGATTTTTTAAAAAAAATTAATTTACTTATTTTTAATTCTTTAATGTCATTACATATTTGATCTTTTACCCCATCTATCTCTTCCTCCCTCTACCCCCTCCCTTCTGGTAACCACTAGTCTATTGTCTATGTCCATGAGTCTCTATTTGTTTGTTCTGTTCATTTGTTGCTTTTCGGTTTATATCCCACATATAAGTGATATCATGTGGCTTTCAACTTTCTCTGTCTGGCTTATTTCGCTTAGCATGATTATTTCTAGGTCCACCCATGTTATTGCAAATGGCAGTATTTCATCTCTTCTTATGGCTGAGTAATATTCCATTGTATATATTGGATAAGTTTTTTTGCTTTGTGGCCACATTTTAAGATATGTCTTCATTTTTTTGTCAAAATGTTATAATGTTCTTTTTCAACTTTTTTTCCATGTAATAATTTTGTATGACATTATTTTGTTGTTGTTGTTGTTCTACTTGTTTAAATGACTCTGATGTTTTTAGGCTAAAATATTGTGTTAATATTTTTCTGGGCTTATGCTTTAAAGTACACTCTCCTATGCTGTTATAAGGATGAATTTAAAGTATGGCCTCTCTCTGAGCTGAGTTGGGTTGAGAAAAATTATCTGGCTTTTTGTAGACCTTGCACTCTCTGGTGGTACACTCACCTTTAGAAGTTATACTTTGTTGTTACAGTGCTTCTGGGGTTTGGGGTCCTTTGGGTCCCACCAGGTGAACTTTCCCTCTCTTTCTCTTACCACCAGTATTTTCGCTCTCCTCAATTTGGTTGCTTTTTCTACTGGCTTTTCCTTAGTAAAGAATCAATTCCTCTGAGAGTAAATATTTGCTAGAGCATCCTGAAATTAGAGAGCTAAAACACTCTTTGGCCTTCCCATGACCAAGGGCAGAGTTTTTACTCTCACCTGCATTACAGAAACCTGTGGAGACTCTCAGTTTCACATGGCATTCCTAGATCTGTCTGTTTAGCTTTCCTTCAGAGAAAGGTTTTTTCCTTTGTGGATACATTTTTAGGCCAGTATTTAAATTTCTATAATTTGGAGGGTTGGTTGGTAATCCCCTTTTACTTCTTGCCTCCTTACCACACAGCTATAAATCCTAGATATGTCAAAGTTGGTGGTTTGGGAGCACTCACCCACATCTTGCGTCTGCGGGTACTCTCTGTCATGAAATTTTATTGATGAAGTCCTCTATGAACTCCCCTCCTGTACCCCCACTTCCCATCATGGTTCATCTGTTTGGTTTGTAGGAAGCATTATGAGGACTCTCAAAAACTACAGTGTCACCAGATCCTTCCTGCCCCTTATTAGATGAACTTGCTCTGTATTTCAACAAGAAAGTTTAAATTATTAAGTGTTTTCTCTAAATTTTCTGCCTACTTGCTCCATATAGAAATGTATCTGTTATCAGATTTATCCTTATATTATTTTTTCTCAGATTCAAAAAAATGTCCTATGTATAACCTAAGGACAGGCTTGACAACTCTACCTGTAGCTTTGGTTCTCTTCTGAGAACTTACTCATTCGTTCCCTCACTCTCTCTTTTATCTTTAGCCTTTGTCTTTCTGGACTCCTTTTCCTGATCCAGTAAACATGATGATCTTAAAAAAAAAATTAGTTCTTCTTTGATACTCTATCCTCTTCAAGATACTGTTCAATTCTCCTCTTCTTTTTACCTCAAAATCGTTGATTCAAAATCTTTATTTCCTCACCTCCCAATTACTGTAACTCATTATAAATTGCCTTCCATTTCCACCATTTTTTAAAATAGATCTTGTAGTCACTTTTACAAGTTACTATTTGTAAAACCAATGGACATCTCTAGATTTATCTTATTGACTTCACTGTTATATGGAAACTGTTGATCACATCCTCCTGTTTTATTCTGTGTGTCCCTGTAAATCCTCTCTGACCATTCCTTCTCAGTTTCTTCACTGGTTTCTCTTCTTTTCCCTACGCCTTAATGCTCCTGCTTCCTAGGGCTCTATTTCAAGCTCAATTGTGTTCTCATTTTAGATCTTCCTGGTGGTCTCATCTATTTTCACAACTTTAATGACTACTCATTGTCTGATGACTGCTAAAGCTGTATCTCCTGCCCATTTCTCTTCTCTGAACTTCACATGTGCTAATATACCTGTGGGCTAGGTGTCCCCAGGCAAATGTTTCCAAGATATCTCAAATGCAGTATACCTCAATATGAATTTGTCTTCCTTTTCTAGGATTCTCTATCTTGGTGGTGGCAGTTACACAAATCAGAAACCCAGAAATCATCCTGCTTATCTTTTTCTTTCAATAGTCTCCAGTTATTCACATACCTAATCCTATAAAACTTACCTCCAAATACTTTTTAAATCAGCCCCTCTTTTTTTTTTTTTTTTTTTAAATCCCTGCTGTCATGTTATCACTGGTCTTTTTGCTTCTAGTGTTGTGTTCCTCAGTTACCTATATGATCTATTTGATCATGTCATTGCCCTACTTTAAATTTTCTAAGGGTTCTTATAGCTTTAGTGATAAGAATCAAGTTCTGTGACCTAATATGCAATTGTTTCTTCTTTTACCACTCTTAGTCTTTAACGACTACATGTTTCAGCAATATCAAACTGCTTTAGCTCTCTGAACACACCATGTTGTCTTGCTTTTCTATGCCTTTGCTTTTGCTATTTCCTTCACTCCTTTTCTTCATTTGGGTGACTTCTATTCATTCTTTAAGACCAAAGTCAGATATTATTTCTTTCTAGAAGACCTCTGACATCTGGCCATCTCTTTCCCCCAGACTAAGCTGGATTAATTATCCTTCCTCCATGTTGCTCAGCACCCACAGCTCACTGATGTTATTTCACTTAACATATTGTATTGCAATAAACTCTGTGTTTTTGCTTCCTCCTCTGTCTTCCTTTAGATTCCTATATTCCACATAGAAGTCCCTTAATATATATGTCATTGAACAAAACTAGTCATTTAGATTTAGCACTATGGATATAAGCAAAAACATGGTTGTTATTCCCCCACCCCCTATTTTCATATAATTTACATATTTACCCAAATGCCTTGTATAGAATTCATGCTTAATAATCATTCTGTGCTAGATAAAGTTGGTGGATGTACCTACTCTTAAGGAGCACAATCTTTGGTGAAATCATGAAACCAGAGGGGAAAGCTCTCGGGCTTAAAACATGAAGAAATATGGCTTAGAGGAAAGGGTCCATGAATGAGGTTATCTGGAGACCTGGGAGCTCTCACTAACTAGCTATGACCTTGTAGAACAACCTTCCTGAATCTGTGAAATAAAATGATGGCGTAGGTGAGTACTATGATCTCTCACAGCTCGAACATTTAATTCAAAGTAATAGTCCAGCTTGTTATTTTCAAGAAGCTATTTCAAATAATATGGGATAGTTTGGAGTTAGTCTGGTGCAATGGATTGACAACTTAAAGAAAACCCGACACAGAATCATTAGCACCAAATGTCTTCCCTCTGCACACAGCTTCATGAATTCTCACCAGATGCTATGACCTTTGTTTCATGCCAGCTCTCCTCCACTTTTGAGCCCCCACTCATTCTGTTCCTCCCACCCACAATGTTCTTTCTTTCCCCCCCTGTCTACCCATTCCACTCTCCAAGACCTAGATCACATCCTACTTCTCTATTTATATTTCTCCTTCCTCTGTGCTTCTGTTCACTAGAATTATGATCATTATCACACTTCCATATTTATTTTTTTCTCCAGATATTTAATGTGACTTAAATTTACTTTTATGATGAAATTTTTTGAGTTCATAGAAGACTGAGGTATGTGCCTCTAAAATCTTCAAGTCCTCATTAAGGACTAGTGCTGTGTTTGGCTCATAGAGGTTCTTAGAAAATTTTTGCAGGCTGCTGATTCATCTATGGTGCCAATGTTAGTAAAAGTGAATGAACATTAAGCAAGGGCAGTTGCTATAGTGGGGTAATTTCTAGCAGAGTTTCCTCTTGGAGAAGATTCGAGTTTCAGACCAAGCATAAGATCTTTGCTGTGCATCTAAAATCTGCGACGGACACTCTGTACAGTTTTTTATTTTCGGCGTATTAGCACGGATTGATGATGATCATTTGCCCAGGAGGTTGGAAAAGATCAGTTTGGAACCTGTGATCTTTCTCTCTTGAAACCACATGAAGCTCACTTTTGCTTATTGGGTATAGTGACTCTGGGACAAAGCCTGTCACTGTCGTTAAAGCTGCCTCTGCCTCAACTGGACAAATTCCTTTGCTCAAAACAAG
>NW_006441954.1:776672-798261 GCF_000325575.1 Pteropus alecto | reverse complement strand
AATCATCAGCACCAAATGTCTTCCCTCTGCACACAGCTTCATGAATTCTCACCAGATGCTATGACCTTTGTTTCATGCCAGCTCTCCTCCACTTTTGAGCCCCCACTCATTCTGTTCCTCCCACCCACAATGTTCTTTCTTTCCCCCCCTGTCTACCCATTCCACTCTCCAAGACCTAGATCACATCCTACTTCTCTATTTATATTTCTCCTTCCTCTGTGCTTCTGTTCACTAGAATTATGATCATTATCACACTTCCATATTTATTTTTTTCTCCAGATATTTAATGTGACTTAAATTTACTTTTATGATGAAATTTTTTGAGTTCATAGAAGACTGAGGTATGTGCCTCTAAAATCTTCAAGTCCTCATTAAGGACTAGTGCTGTGTTTGGCTCATAGAGGTTCTTAGAAAATTTTTGCAGGCTGCTGATTCATCTATGGTGCCAATGTTAGTAAAAGTGAATGAACATTAAGCAAGGGCAGTTGCTATAGTGGGGTAATTTCTAGCAGAGTTTCCTCTTGGAGAAGATTCGAGTTTCAGACCAAGCATAAGATCTTTGCTGTGCATCTAAAATCTGCGACGGACACTCTGTACAGTTTTTTATTTTCGGCGTATTAGCACGGATTGATTCATTTGATTTGCCCAGGAGGTTGGAAAAGATCAGTTTGGAACCTGTGATCTTTCTCTCTTGAAACCACATGAAGCTCACTTTTGCTTATTGGGTATCTCTGGGACAGTGTGCTGCTGCTGTTTCTCAGCAGTGCATAGCTTTGCCACACCACTTGAAACTTTGCACCAGGTCATCCTTAAAGCATTTAGCTGCTCTCCCTTGCAGAGTCATGGGCAGGCCTGTCTGTATGACATACTCTACCCACTGGCAATCAGGTCTAACTGCTGCTGCTGTTTCTCAGCAGTGCATAGCTTTGCCACACCACTTGAAACTTTGCACCAGGTCATCCTTAAAGCATTTAGCTGCTCTCCCTTGCAGAGTCATGGGCAGGCCTGTCTGTATGACATACTCTATACCCACTGGCAAATGAAGTCACCAAAAGCAACCCTTATGGAGGCCTGCCGGGGAGCCAGAATGGGAAGTAGACTAGCTATGACTCAGCTGGGCAGGTGCTGAGGATGACAGATGTGCTGAGTTGAGGAGCTCCCTGTTGAAGGAGTGGGTAGGCACTATCTTGTGGATTTTGGCCAAAGGCTCATTCCACTGTCAGGAAACCCTTGACTTCTCTCAGATGGTGGTCTGAGTGTGTTTCTTCCTCAAATTTATTTAAGCAGTTACTACTAGATGCATTGCCATGTTTTCCCAAAGACTCTTTGGTAGAAGGTTCTTATTTGTATCTTTCACAAACACTTTACAGAATGTGGCTGTTATGCCTTTAAGATCTGGTATTCAATTCACTCTAATTCAACAAATATTTGTTAAGAGGCTTGGGTTGCTGGGATAACAACTGAAGAAGATAGATATAGTGTATATTCTCTGAAATTATAGGGAAATTTCTCTCATGTGTTTTAGATATTTTAAAATTGCATTTTAATATTTAAATCATTACTTCATCTGGAATTAATTTTGTTGTAAGGAACAAAATAAAGATATGATTTTAATCATTTTCTAGATGGTGACCCACTTGTGCACTTTTTGAATAAGTCATTCCTTTCCCTCTATCTGCAGTACTTCCTTTATTATGGCTGAGTTCTTCCCTTGTGTTGTGATGGTAATTTGTTTTAAATAGAGAATCTTCTTACTATTATTTCAATGGCAAAAAATTTTGTGGCTTTTGAGTCTCGAAACGAAAACATTTTATGCTAAAACAATTCCATACCCCAATGAAATCTATACAATAACTTCAATAATTAATATTTAGCTATTATAACATGACATGATAAAGACAGTTGATTAATTTTTCTATAGTATGGCTATATACCTGTACTCATTCATCTCTTTCATAACTGTTAGATATTGTTATAATCTTAAAATAATCCTTATAAAGTATTCATATAATTCTCAACATTTAAGTAATTGAATTTTTAGGGTAAAAAGATTAGTGAAATCAATGTAAATGAAGAGCTTATCACTACTATGTACTAGATTATTTCAGAGGAAAATCCAGTAGAACATGCACCAACATACGACTCCAGAAGAGTCTTTCTGTTTCACAGCACTGTTGTTCAGAGGGAATCTAATTGATTTTCTTTCTTTTTTAAATTCACTTTTATTTTAAAAAGATTATTATTAAAATATAGCTAACACAATATTATATTAGTTTCAGATGTACATTATAGTTATTCAACATTTATATGCCTAAAGAAGTGATCACCATGATATGTCCAGCAACCATCTGGCACTACAACGTGCTCACAACATTATTGACTATATATTCCCTATTTTGTACACGATACACCATGATTTATTTGTTTTATACCTGAGGGAATCTTAATTAATCTTAAATACGAATAAAGTCTGGTTTTCATTTAATACCGAATTAAATTAAATTCTTCATAAATTGAACTGTCATTTGAGTGGCTATACCACAAGATGTAACTGTACTAAATTCAGCGTTATTTGTGTCTGTTCCTGGACTCAGTATCCTGTTTATCTGTCTGCTTATTTATGTGTTAATGTCATACTCTTCTAATTACTGTAACTTGATCATGTACTTTACTATCAGGTAGAACTAGTTCTCGCTCAATACTTCTCTTTTCCCAGAATTTCCTGTTTTATTCGTACATGTTTATTTTTCCAGATGAACTTTAGAAACACCTTTATTTAGTTATTTAAAAAATCTACTGATTTTTTTTTAGTTTCATGGGATCTGTAGCTAGTGAATTAATTTTATTTTGCTATTAAATCTTCGAGGACAAGAACAAGTTATGGTTTTTCATTTTTTTCACATATTTTTGGTAATTTCACAGAATTTAACAGCTTCACATAATATAATCTTGCATATTTTTTGTTAAGTTTATTTCTAGGTCTTTAATTCTTTTAGCTGCTGTTTTAACAGGAACTTTTCTAACTGGTTGCTGTTGTTTATTTGTATACAGAGTGACCATTAATTTTTCTATATTAATTTTGTATCAAGTTAGCTGAATTATGCTATTGTTTGTTATAAATTTTAAATAGATTTTCCTACATTTTCCAGTTATACAACCATATAATTTTTAAATTAATTTATCACATGTAAGATTAGCAGAGCAGGAAGTATTAATGTACAAAAAGATTTTTCTTTTTATTAAGAATGGATTTGGGATTGTCTTAAATGCCTTTTTTTTTTGTCTATGCAGATAGTAATATAATTTTTCTTTTTTGGCTTATTTATGTGGTGATTTATATCAAGAGATTTCTAATATTAAACATTCTTTGAATTAACTCCACTTCGATATGGTGATTTATTCTTTCAATGACCCATGTATTCTATTTACTGATGTTTTATTTAGGATTATTGCAAACTCATAAGTAACATTGGCCTATAGATTTTTTTTGAGTGCTATCTTTTGGTATCAATATTATACTAGCTTCTCAAAAAAATGTTCTGAAATAGTTTAAAGAGTACTGTAAACACATATATGAAAGATTGATACATTCACTCCTGAAACATCTAGACATCTAATGGTTCTCTAATTTAATGTTCATTATCAATTTATTTTTGCATTTATCTCCTAGTTGACTCACATTCAGCTACTAGTAGGTTTTTGTTTCAAGAATAAGTAGCTTTAGATTTGTGCACATTTGGATTTTTTTTTCTGTTGTCATTATATTTATATGACAATTATCTGGTGTGACTGAGACTGCTTGCTGCTCATTCGAGTCTAATATTTCTTCTTGGTTACATACTTCACTAAATTTCCCAGCCTGCCTTGAAGTTAGATATGGCCACGTGGCTGGCTGAGTTCTAGACAAAGGAATATGAAAGGAACTGATGTGTACCAATTTTAGGCCTAGTTTTTAAAAACTCTGCTCATACTTTCTATGAACCAGTTCTTGTTCTGGAGACTTAGACAGTCCAGAATGACCAGCTCCTTGCTCTCTTGAAGCTTATATTGAGATTTGAGAGAACATGTTATAAAGAGAAGGGAAATCTGGCAAGAAAAAAAAATAACATGGTCGAAACCCAAGAGTATAAACCGTAGGCAACATTTAGGAGAGAGCATGTGGATTGGTGTGACCAGGATGTAAATGGTGAAAGTGGTGATGGAGTAGGGTGGTGAGAAATGAAACTGGTGAGGTAGGCAAGGTCCAGATAGTACAAGGCCAGGTTAAGGGGTTGAGTGTAGTAGGAGTAAAGGCATATTTTCAGGTTATGTGGTGTCAATCGTCACTCTGATAGCAATCCAGAGAAAAGAATAGACTGGTGCTGGACAGGAACTTGGATAACCAGTTTGTAAGTGTCATGGAAAGAGATGCTGAGGGTTAGGAGGGCAGTATTGAAAGGAGAGACCATTAATGAGGGTGAGTGCCAGGTTCTGAGTGTTGGTGAACAATGGTGCCATCCACTTGGACAGGTTGTGAAGAGACAGCAGGTTTTATCCACATCCTAATCTTTGGGATTGAAAACATTTTAATTTGGTCAGTATCCATTAGTTATATGGCTGCTTATCAAAAATTTAGGAGAAAATGCTTGATGACACCTCTAGTTGATGTCTAGTATAAAACTAATTTTATACTAGACAGTAGCATTAAAGCAAACTTTCCTTTCCTCATTTTCACCATAAATGGTCAATTTGTATGAATTTTTCTGATGTCTTTTCTTTTGCCCTTCAGGGAAAATTGAGATACAGTACTTAGGTTCAATTTGTTTGTTTATTTTAAAACAATTTTTCAAGTTATTGTAATACCTTACTTTAATGAGCCTTCATGCTCCTGTTCACAAATGTTTGTGTTATTTACCTACAAGTAGAATTGAATAAGCATGGTTTCTAAGTGGATAGTTTATTCACAGCTTTCTTTAGAACTTAAAAAAAGGTGTCAGTTGCCAATATAAAATGTTTTCTCTTTTCTATTAATGTCTCTTCACACTTTACACTACAGGCTGTTATCATTCTTATGGGAAATGAATAGTTATGAATCATAAATCTAATAGATCAGCATAACACAATTGGCATTTCAAAGAAGTACCTGTCAGAGGTAAAGCAGACACATGTCCAAGTGATATTTTAGTATTTATAAATTTTAGCAAAGTAAGTTTTTCAGATATGAGAAAACTTGTCTGTGAGGGCAACTTGAATTTGACTCAGAGATTAGAGTCAATTTGAGATTTTTTTCCTATTTGCTTATCATTACGTTCAAAAACATACATACAAATAAGGGGAGAATTTATGACCGAAATTTATCTTTTAAAATTCACATTCACTCAGAATTAACCCCAAATTATGGTAACTGAAATATTAAAAGCAATTCACAATTCTAAAATTATACACACAGTATAAAAATTTTCAGGTTCGTAACACTTAGATGCAATAAGGCTTTTTTTGTTCTTAATAAGCCTCATACTGAAAAATATGTAGAATGGTATTTTTCATTAGTGTTTGTTTTTAAAAATAATTGTATGTCCTTTCCCTATTTTGAACTATCTGAAGTTATTAAAAATACTTATCATTTCATTTAGAATTTTACACATTTTTTTCATTCTTTACATGTCTTGAGTTTAGAGATTTACTGAATTATGTACTAGACCAGCACTTCTTAATTTTTTTTTTTTTTTGCCAAGTGTAGCTTTTTTTTTTTGAGGATTTCTCAAACTAAATGTTTACTTTTCATAGCATAGTTCCATAATTCCTAGGTAATCTTTCATGTGTGCTAGGCAAAATAAATCTTCAATTTCACTAAAACACAATTCTGATTTTGGTTGGTGACATTCTTTCCTTGCCAAACTTTTCATATTTAGGACTATGAATTTTTTTCCATAATACCATCTGTCTACTCTTTTATCTTCTTTGAAACTGCCAGCATTCTTAGGCTAATGTGTGGGGAAGTGAGGCATATTACAGGAAACGAATGTGTGCTCTAAGACTTTTAAACCAGACTATATGGTTAAAGATGTCAAACTAATTTTACACTAGACAGTAGCATTAAAGCAAACTTCCTTTTCCTCATTTTCAATGTCATTCCTCCAAATCTTTTTTTTTTTTGAGTGCATTACTTTTTAAAATATATATATTTTTTATTTTTCAGTTATAGTTGACATATAATATTATATTAATTTCAGGTGTATAACACAGTGATTAGATATTTATGTAACTTAAGAAGTGATCACCCCAATAAATCTAGTACCCATCTGACATCATACATAGTTATTATAATACTACTAACTATATTTCTCAGGCTGTGCTCTACTTCCTCATGACTATTTTGTAACTACCAATTTGTACCTCTTAATCCCCTCCCCACTTAGCCTCCTCCCAAACTCACCTCTCAATCAGCAATTATCAAAATACTCTCTGTATCCATGAGCTTGTTTCTGTTTTGGTTGTTTGTTTATCCTGTTCTCTAGATTCCACATATGAATTCAATCATATGACATTTGTTTTTCTCTGTCTGAGTTACTCCACTCAGCACAATACCCCCTACATCCATCTCTGTTGTTGATGGCAAGATTTCATTCTTTTTTATGACTAAATAATATTCCATTGTATACCACCTCTTCTTTATCTATTCATTCATTGATGGAAACTGGTTACTTCCATATTTGTTATTGTAAACAATGCTGTAGCGTACGTATGGATGCACATGTCTCTTTGCAGCAGTGTTTTGGGTTTCTATGGTTAAATACCCAGAAGTGGGATTACTGGGTCTTTCTTTGTCTCTTGTTATTGGCTTTGTTTTAAAGTCTATTTAAAGTCTGGTATAGGTATTGCTGTTTTTTTTCGTTTCCATTTTCATGAAATAACCATTTCCACTCCTTTACTTTCAGTCTATGTCTGTCTCTCTATCTGAAGTGAGTCTCTTGTAGGTAGCATATGGAAGGGTCTTGTTTTCTTATGCATTCAGCCACCCTATGTCTTTTGATTGAAGCATATAATCCATTTACATTTAAAGTAATTATTGTTAGATATGTAGTTAATGTCATTTTATTATTCATATCTTTGATCTTTTTTTTTTTTTTCTTTTTACTTCTTCTTGAAGAAGTTCCTCTAACATTTCCTATAATACTGGTTTGGTAATGTGAACTCTTTTAGCTTATTCTTGTCTAGGAAGCTCTTTATCTGTCCTTTGATTCTAAATAATAACCTTGATGGGTAGAGTAATCTTGGTTGTAGGCCTTTGCTTTTCATCACTTTGAATTGTCATCACTTTACATATGGTCTTATGGGGGCTCCCTTGTAGGTAACTAATTGCTTTTCTCTTGCTGCTTTGTCTTTAACTTTTGGTATTTTAATGATAATGTGTCTTGGTGTGGACTTCTTTGGGTTCATCTTACTTGGGACTCTGTGCTTTCTGGGCTTGTATGTCTATTTCTTTGCCAGGTTAGGGAAGTATTCCGTCATTATTTCTTCAAGTGGGTTTTCAATTTCTTGCTCTCTCTTCTTCTTTTGGTACCCTTATGATGCAAATGTTACTATGCTTGATGTTGTCTCAGAGGCCCCTTAAATTATCCTCATTTTTTTGTATTCTTTTTGTTGTTGTTGTTGTTGCTGTTCTGATTGGGTGTTTTCTGCTACCTTATCTTCTAAATTGCTGATTTGATCCTCTGCTTCATCTAACCTACTGTTGATTCCCTCTAATGTATTCTTTCGGTTATCGTATTCTTCAGTTCTGACTGGTTCTTTTTATGGTTTTTTTTTTTTTAAATCTCTATTTTTATGTTTTCTTTCTCTTTGTTGAAGTTTTCACTGAGATCACTGAGCATCATTATAACCAGTGTTTTGAGCCCTGCATAGAGTTCATTGCCTTATCTTCTTTTTGTTTAGCTCTTTTTCTGGAGCTTTGTTCTGTACTTTTATTGGGGACATGTTTCTTTGTCTCCTCATTTTGGCTGCCTCCCTGTGTTTGTTTCTATGTATTAGGTAGGGCTACTATGTCTCCTGGTTTTGGTAGAGTGGCCTTATGTAGTAGGTGTCCCGTGGGCCCAGTGGTGCAGTCTCCATTGTCACCAGAACCAGGTGCTCCAGGTGTGTTCCTTGTGTGGGTTGTATGTGTCCTCCATATATAGTTGAGCCCTGGTTGCTGTTGGCACGTCAGGGGAAGGAATTGACTTTCAGGCTAATTAGTTGTGAGTACTGGTGGTGAGAGGCTGACTCTATAGAGAAGGGTTCGCTTTAGTAGGGCTCTGGTGCCCTGGGTGTGTCTTTTGTAGAGGTGATTGGGTGGTGCTCTGGTGTGGTCTGAAGCTGGCCACCAGGTGTATCAGTTCTGGGTTCTGTTGTGAGGGGCTCTGTTGCAGGTCAGAGTAAGTTGCTGCCCAATGTCTTGCCTAAGGCTACTTGGAATAAGCTACAAAGTGACCTTCAGATGGTTGCCACTTGTTCTGGGCTTGATTGGAGATGCTTGAGAGAGGCCAAGCTGTGAACTGAGGCTGGCTGTCACTAGTGCCAGGCTTGAGGCTGCTCAGCAAGCAGCATGGGGCACACTGAGGCCAGATGCTGCTTGCTTGAGGTCTGTGAACCTTTGAGAGATTTTAAGAAAGTCCGAAGCATGAGCTAAAACAAGCCATTTGTATGGTAAAGCCACTAGAAGTGGCTTGGGTGGACCTGCAAGTTGGGTGGGATGGGACGAATGGGTTAGCCAGGTCAATATAGACTCAGGTATGGTAGCTACCTAAATCTGCAAGCTGCACTGGGTGAGGGCTAAACAAAGGCACAATGGTATCTGTCAGCACTTCTTCTTTTTCTTTTTTTAAATTCTTATTTTTCAATTAGAGTTTACATTCAATATTTTTTTATATTAGTTTCATGTGTACAGCATAGTGGTTAGACATTTACATAATTTAGGAAGTGATTCTCCCAATTAGTCTGGTACCCATCTGGCACTACACATGGTTATTACAATGTTATTCACTACATTCTCTGTGCTGTACTTTACATCATTGTGACTATTTTGTAACTACCTATTTGTACTCTTTAATCTCTTCATCTTTTTCACCCAGCCTCCCAATATCCCTTTCCATCTTGGAATCACCAATTTATTCTCTGTATCTATGAGGCTGTTTCTGTTTTGTTTGTTAGTTTATTTTGTCCTTGAGATTCCACATGTAAGTGAAATCATATGCTATTTGTCTTTCTCTGTTTGACTTATTTCACTTAGCATAGTACCCTCTAGGTCCATTCATGTTGTTGCAGATAACAAGATTTCATTCTTTTTTTATGGCTGAGTAATATTCCATTGTATATATGTACCACCTCTTCTTTTTTCAATCGTCTATAGATGGATACTCAGGTTGCTTCCATATCTTGGGCTATTGTGAATAGTGCTGTGGTGAACATAATGGTGCATATATCTTTTTGAATTAATGTTTTGATTTTCTTTTGATAAATACCCAGAAGTGCAATTGCTGGGTAATACATAAGGTAGCTCTATTTTTAATTTTTTGAGGAACCTGTAGACTGTTTTCCATAGTATCTATACCCATTTGCAATCCCATCGACAGTGCACTAGTGTTCTCTTTTCTCTACATCCTTGCCAACACTTGTTTTTCAATTTATTGACAATAGCCATTTTAATAGGTATGAAGTGATAGCTCATTGTGATTTTAATTTGCATTTCTCTGATGATTAGTGATGTTGAGCACCTTTTTATATCTTTTGGCCACCTGTATGCCCTCTTTGGAGAAATGCCTATTCAGGTTCTCTGCTCATTTTTTAATTGAATTTGTTCGTTTGTTTTTGGTGTTTCATTGTATGAGTTTTTTAATGAATTTTGGATATTAACCACTTATCAGATGTATCGTAGGCAAATCTCTTCTCCCATTCAGTAGGTTGTCTTTTCATTTTTTCAATGATTTCTCTCACTGTGCAAAAACTTTTTAGTTTGATACAGCCCTATTTGCTTATTTTGTCTTTTGTTTCCCTTGCCTGAGAAGATATATCGGAAAAAAATATTACTAAGAGCAGTATCAAAAAGTTTACTGCCTGCATTTTCTTCTAGGAGTTTTTGAGTTTTGAGTTTTACATTTAAATCTTTAATCCATTTTGAGTTTATTTTTGTTTGTGGTATAAGAAGGTGGTCTGGTTTTATTTCTTATGCATGTATCTGCGTGGTCTTCCAAGATTGTCCTGGATATTTGGGGTTGTCAGCACTACTGTATGGGAAACAACTGCCCCTCCAGCCTTTGCTGTGAAGCCAGACAATTCAGTTCCTCCCTGTATGTCCTTGATGTCCTTCGAGCTGCTGCCCCAGCACTGGAGCTCAGAGAGAGTGAGTCCATCAGCGAGTAAGTCTGTGTGCGGGCCCTTTAAGAGGAATGCCTGGGACTCCAGCAGCCCTCTGTCTCAGCTACATTCTCTGCTGGTTTTCACAAGAAGTTATAGGGAGACCTCTCTTTATGGCACTGGAATTCTGAGCTGGAGCGCCTTGTGTGGGGCTGGGACCTCTCCTTTCTCAGGGGGACATCCACAGCTGAAATACCCCTCCCGATTTTTAACCACCACATGTAGGTGTGTAACCAGCTTCTTTCATGTCTCTGCCCCTCCTACAGTCTCTTGAAGCTTCTTCTGTATGTCCTTAGTTATAGGACTTCTGGAGTCAGCTAGACTTTAGGCTCTACAATGCCTATGGTGGCAACTCTATAATGGTTGTTCTGTAGTTTAGTTGTAATTTTGTTGTGGTCGTGAGAGGAGGCAAGGACAGTGTTTTGCTACTCTGCCATTTTGACTGGAACTCTCCCTGAGTGCATTACTTTAAAAAACATTTTTATTTTGAGATAATTAAAGATTTACATGCAGTTGTAAGAAATAATACAGAAAGATTCTAAGTATATTTAATTTATTTCCCTTCAGCGATAACATCCCCCCAGTGATAATATCACAATGAAGATATTGACATTGATACAACCCACAAATCTTATTTAGATTCTCAGGTTTTACATCTACTCTTATAGTATATGTACATATGTTCTACAGTTTTATCTCATGTAGTTTCCTGACCTACCACCACAGTTGAGATACTAACCATTCTGTCACCACAAAGACCCTTTGTGTGTCCTTTTGTATTTCTGTCTCACACCCTCAATCACTAATACCAAGGAATCACTATAATCAAAATGATCTGCAATCATTTTGAAAATTTTGTGATTTCTAAAATGTTGTATAAATGGAGTTAAACAGTATGTAATTGGCTTTTTTCACTCATCCCAATTCCCTGGAGACTCATCCAGATTGTTATATGTATCAGTAATTTAGTCCTTTTCATTGTTGAGTAGTATTCTATGGTAAGATGTACCATAGATTATTCATTCATTCATTGAAGAACACAAAAGTTGTTTCTAGTTTTGGGCTATTATTAAAAGAGCTTCTGTGAACATTTGTATACAGGTTTTTATGTCAACATAATTTTCATTGTGATAAATGCCCAAGAGTGCAATTGCTGGTTGCATGGTAATTGAATATTTAGTTTTATAAGAATTGCCAAACTATTTGCCAGAGTGGCTATACCATTTTTTTTTTTTAATTTCTATCAGCAATGTGTGAGTGATCTATTTTTTCTGAATTTTGCCAGTATTTGGTGTTGCTACTAATTTTTTATATTAGCCATTTAGATAAGTATGATCGGTGATTTGTGTGGACTTGCTTTTTGGATCATTGATTTTCTGTACTTTTTTTCTCCTTTTGATTTCATTGATATCTGCTCTTGTCTTTGTTATTTTCTTCGTTCTGCTTGTTTTGGGTTTACTCTGCTCTTTTTTTCCCCCTAGTTTCTTGAGGTAGGAATTTATGCTATTGATTTGAGACCATTCTTCTTTTCCAATGTGAGCATTTAGTGCTAAAATTTCCCTTTCAGCACTGTTTTAGCAAATCTCACTTATTTTCGATGTTTTATTTTTTCAGTTTAATGTATTTAAAAATTTTTCTGAGATTTCTTATTTGACCAATGGATTATTTAGAAATGGGTTGTTTAATTTCCAAATGTTGAGATTGTCCCAATGTCTTTTTACAATTGATTTTTGTTTGATTCCATTATGGTCAGTGAACTATATATGATTTCAATAATATTTAATTTGCTAAGGTTTGTTTTATGGATGAGGACAAGGCCTATCTTGGCAAATGTTTTATAACTGCTTGGAATAAAATATGTATTCTGCTATTATTGGGTGAATTGTTCTCTATATGTCTTTAGGTTTTATTGATTAATTGTGTTGTTCAGTCTATACTTTGCTGATTTTCTATCTAGTAGTTCTATCATGTGCTGAGAGTGAGATGTAAAATCCCTAATCTTCACCTCACATAATATACATTTTGCGCCTTTATTCACCTTTCTTGCCCTCAAGAATGTCAACTTCATGAGGGCAAGGATTTGTATTTATTTCATTCACTTTTGTACTATTCAGCAGGCAGTATGCTGGATCCAGTATGACTGTAGTAAAAGAGAACTAAAACTGCATCTTTGCTTGAAGGAATGTCTCTCATTCATTTTGAGCTTAGAGCCCAGAACAAACACTAGCTTTGGGTAAGTGTTTACTAATATCTGGAAAATAAATAGATGCATTTCTTGGATGATTCATTCCCAGACACTAGGAGGCCTATCAGACATGTTGTTTCCTGAAACAGACCCAGCTTTGATTTGGCTCCTGCATGGTTTATGTCTTTACTTAGGAAGCTCTCTGGAGAAGTGGCCATGGCAGGCAGCTTTTCTAAAAGGCAGCAGCTTGCATTTGAGATCTGTCTCTTTCTTTGCTTTGTAAAATTTTCATGGTACAGCTGAGAATGTTCACAGAATTTCACCCAATGTTGTCTAATTACATTTTAGAATTTTGTTCAATACCATGTAATTACATTTTAAAGCTTTGCCATCTCATTATGCAGCAATTTGAGTGGTTAGAGGTGAATGGTTGTGGATGATGATTCTGATCACTTTTGTATGTGTATAACTCTTTAGTGTGAGCTGGAGAAAGCTTTCAGGAAGTTGAAGGAGCAACAGGTTTCTCCCTCTTAACAAACAAAGGATTTTACTGTTATAAGATGGTAAGAATATCAGGTTAGCAGAGAAAATCAGTATATGGATAGAAATCAGGCATTAAAATTAGATTGAGTTCAAATTCCAGCCCTACTACTCAGTAGTGATGCAACCATTAGTTAGTCAGTTAATCTCTCTGAGCTCAATTCCTGCCTCTAATAAAGGGGGATAATTATTTGGTAGGTTGTGTTGCATAAGGAATGAATGAGATTAAGATGTCTAAAAAGGAGCCTGTTATAAATTGGGCACTCAAATATTAATCTATTCCATTCCTCCCCTATTTTTGACATGTGAAAATGAAGAACTCTCTCCATCTCCAAGAAGATTTACCCCCTGTGTCCATGTTACAATTTGGCACTGCTCACAGTGAAACATATGGTGGGGCATAGAGAATTTGAATAGACAACAATTAATAGATAATTGAAACACTTCCGATGAGAATGAACATACAAGGGAATTGAACAGAGCAAACTAAATGTGAGCTCATATCCCTGTAAAAGGATAGATGGAATTCAAAAGTAGTTTTCTATTACAAGTAGGGTATTTGTGACTGGTGATTACATGTTATCCATTTAGTTTTCATTATCAGATTTCAAGTACCCTTCAAACAAGGTCTGTGTGATATCCATAGTTTCACATTTCCTAGACCATACAAAGCATCCATTGGATATTTTAGAGGTAACATCTCCACTTGTTTTTATCTTTTGTAGTGCATAAGGACCACAATGGTTTTCATGAACTTGGAAATAAAAGAAAGAAAGATTGCCCTGTTAGGTAAACTAAATGAAATATTAGTCCATACAGAACTAAGACAAACATATGTAGTTCTTTATTGAAGTCAAGATTACTCCTAAGAACCATAATTGATTAGGCTAAGCTGCCCGAAGATGTCATTAAAATTTTCAGTCATATAGCACCCTCTATTTTGACTACATGATTATGAATTAACACTTTAGTTATAGTTTATTTCCCTCTATGGCATGCTTTAAGAACAATGCACTACCCTGAAGATCCAATGGGTGTGATATCCTTAGAAATTTTATTTCTTATTTTAAGATAGTAAGGATTGTTCTTAGTCTTGTAAACTTTATTGTTATGCTGTGCTCTTGACGCACAGACAAAATTAGGTTTCTGGGTCTTTAAGGCTAAGACCAATACAGTTCATTTGGGAAGTTCACTCTGGGAAGCCTCTAGTGAGGTGACAAGTGACAAGTGACACTCTAAACTCATCACTGGCTCTTTTCCTCCTACTTGAAACATGCTCAAAATAATGTATTTCTTTAAAAGGAAACTGCATATTTGAAGAGACGATATGACTCTAAAAAGTAACCAATTTAAAAAAATTAAGAGTTTTATATCTGAACATGACCTCATTTTCTCTTTTGTATATACCAACAAAAATACTATGAGTCTTAGATTTGGAAGAATCCTAGATATTATCTAGTATCACCTCCTACCCAATTGAGGAATCCTCTTGATCTGTAGAAGGTTATCATTAAGCCTCTGACTGAAGTTCATTAACTCACAAAGCAGCCTCTTTATTTAAAAAAAATTTGTTAAATTTTTATATGTAAGTCACAATTAGATGAGTTTCGATAAGTGCATATGTCTGTGTAATCATCACTCCAAACAAAATATAGAACACTATCTCTTCATTTTTCAAACAGATGTGATTATTAGATTATTTCTTATGTTGAAGGGCAATCTGAGTGTTTGGAACTTTTTCATGCTAGTCTTTTTTCTTTCCTCTGAAGCATTAACATTCAGTCTGATTTCTCTTTTCCTTGCACTCTTGCAAATATTTGAGAATTGCATATGAGAATACTTCAGAATATAATTAAAGTCACATGTTCCAACATGATTCCAGAACATATATATCTATATATATATGTATATATGTGTATGTGTGTGTGTGTGTGTGTGTGTGTGTGTGTGTGTGTGTGTGTGTGTGTATTTTTTTTTAATAGGAAGTCTGGTGAAGTGGAGCCTATGCTTTACATATATTAATTGTGTGATCTTGGGAAAGTTTCTGTGCCTCCATAAGATGCAGTGTCCTCAACTATAAAACGAGAACAAATCCTACTTTATGGAATTGTTGAAGAAAAAAATGATATAATGTATCTAAAATGTTTAACACATTTCCTGGCTCTTAGAAAGGTATACAGTAGAAAGTAGCAGATACTATTTTAGGCAAAGTAGATTTGAGCATTCTTAAAAAATCCTTGGATAAAACTTGTTTCTAATTCTGTCTCCATTTTTGACAGTGATTAAGGAGTACATAGTGAAAAGAAAATTGTATTTAGAATCAGTTTATCTGGGTTTTAATCCTGGCTCATCCATTTATTAGCCTGTGACCTTTAACAAAACACTTAACATTGCCAGCCTATTCCCACATATCTAAAGAAAGGATGATCATATTGCCTAACTCATATGATAGTATTGTTGAGCAGTTAAAGATTAAAATGAAATATGAGTTAAAGTTCTTTTCAAACTGTAATTTTCTATTATAAAGTAAATTTTCTATTATAAAGGGGGTAAAAATGATGGTGCTCACAGGAATCTGAGGTGGGAATTAATCGACCTGATATTCTGGACATCTTTCTGTTATTTCTACCAGTTGTGTGGGGCTAACGAGGCCCGTTGCAGATGCTGTAGTGTCCGAAGGTGAATACCACAGAGAGAAAGAGAAAGTTTTCAATTTTCTTTTATTCAGAATTCCCATCTCTGCATTTCTGTCCTTCTAGTGTCAACAACATATATAAATCTCAGTTGACATTTGTATAGATAAATCACTTTTTGTGTATATGTGTGTATGCGTATGTTTTCATTTCATTTTTTAACTTTTAAAATTATGAGGTCTGAGAAAAATGTATAAAACATATACTTGTAACCACCAACAGAGTCAAGAAATAGAGCATTACCAGATTAGAGAAGGCCCCCTCCACGCTGCCACATGTGCTCCTCCTTTATCTCTGTGTATTTATATTTGTATATGTGTATATATTTCCATTCCAATATTTTAATTTACCATTCCAATTTAAGTTTTGCCAGTTGATCTAATGATGATCTTTAGAGCAATTTCTTTCTCCAGCAAAAGATCCAGTCTAGTGTCAGAGGTTACATTTAGTTGTCATGTCTCTTTAGCCTCTTTTAATCTGAAACATTTCCATAGCTTTTGTCTTTTGTGACATTGCTATATATAGTTGCCCTCCTCTCCTCCCCGCTCCAAAAAAAGAACATTCCTCACATTGTGTTTGTCTGATGTTTCCTCTGATCATAGTTGATGAAGATTATTTTGTCCTGGTTCTTATACTGTACAGGTGATGTTTTGCCCTCAGGGTATCACATCTGGAGGCACATGATGTCCATCTGTTCCTCATTGGTCATGTCAATTTTGATCAGCCAGTCAAGCATTGCCTGATTTCTCCACTGTATATTACTGTTCATTTTTCTCCTTTGCAACTAATAAGCAAGCAGTTTATACAGTGACTTGCAAATATACTCTTTCTTATGAAGTTTCCTCTTGAATTAGTATCTATTGATAGTTCTTGCCTGATCCAGTCTTTACCACAATGACTGTGAAATAATGATTTTTTTATTTCCAGCACCAGCATTCCTTCCACATTTATCAGTGGCCTCACCGTTATACTATAAGTAGTTATTATGTAATATCTAAATAATTCCTCAGTTATTTATTTACTTATCAAATTATTATCTGTATAGACTCATGAATTCCTATTTTTAAAAATTGTTTATCATTTATTACTGAACTTAATTTTATGAGGCTGAAATTGTTCCAGGTTGGTCCCGTGGAAGTTCCTTCAAGCTGACTGCAGTATCCTTGTATGTCCTTGTGATATCTGCACCACTACCCCCTTTTTGGAGCCCTTTCATACTTTATAATATAACAAATCCAACCAATTATTTAAGATCTAGTTCAAATGTCATCTATTCCAGGGCAACTGCCAAAACTAACTCTGTCCCAGAGATGTTTTTTTGTTTGTTTGTTTTCAGCACGTCTATGTACAGATTGTACTGAATTCTCTTATTCTTGCTTATCCTTAGAAATGATTTCTAGTTGTCTCATATATTTGATTTATCTCATCAATAGATTGTATTTTAAGACTAGGGTCTGCATTTTTTGCCTAAAAAATAAGATTTCCCTTGGAACCTTAAACTACTTTAGTTATACAGTGAATGTGAAATAAATGCTGTCCTTACGAATGAATAAAGGAAAGAAAGAAGGAAATAGTCTCTCTAGAAGTGTTTCTAGTTCACATTTTTAAATTTATATGTTGATTGGAAATGAAGCTAAATGTTGGAGGGTAATTAGGCTAGGAGGAGAAAGCAGTGAAAATTGTGTTTCCCTATGCTGGTGATATAGAAAAAAAAACAAAACAAAACAAAAAGCCAGTGATCGCATTAATGAACATCTAATCTCGGTTCCCCAACTGATTGATTCACTTATTCTTTTTATTCTTAATTTGAGGCAGTTTTATTGCATTATTTTATTGCATATATTTTAGCAGCTGTTAGTGGATGATGTAGTTGATATTTTTATTATATGTATTGGTGAAGATTATCTTTGTTTTTCTTAAAATTCCTATGTTAGAGAGATTAAATGATTTTAAAAGTTATTGTTTGTCTTGTTATAAGGTTTTGTAGTGGTGAACCTATTTATTGTTAGAGGATGGATAGTAGAAGCCTTCACTCTTGATGCTGTTCCTTGAACTGATTCCTGTCAAACCATTTCTCCTTGTTAGCCCCGGAACCTGCAGACATGAGATGAAGAATGTTTGTGAGCATTACCCTCTTGCCTCATGCCCCACTTATATAGGATGCATGAATTTAGTCCAGTTATGAAATTCAGCCAAACTTCCTAATCTCTAGAGAGATCTCGTGAATATCAGAGAATATTTCTGTAACGAAAATTTTATTTTTAAAAAGTAGTATTGTAACAGTAACTCCTTGGAACATTCATTGTGTTAAAGGCCCATGAAGACTTGATTTGCTAAAATAGTTGATCTATTAATTATTTTTATGCAATTGGGTATGTTTTTCATAGACTCGGGGAAAGATTGGCTTGGATGCAACTATGGAGGTCAGGCAGTCAGACCTGTTCATCTTACAGGTAAGGAGTTTGGGACCAAGAGAGGTCAATGAGAGCTAGTTAGTGGCAGAGCTGTTAAAAAAATTTGCTCTTCTGACTCTTGGCTGAATGTTTTATCTACTATACCTCTGAACATACTTAGTGCGTTCTGCTTAGTAAAGTGTCTCACCTCATGGCATATCCACCATATCTACCATCTACTTATTAAATCTTTGCAATTAGAGAAAACATGGAAACTTCAGTCCACTGTGAGCATTACCCTAAATTTCAAATGTCTGAAGTCTAAATTTGTGTGCTTTCCCTGTAGTTCTCACTGAGCCATCAGAAGTTTCAGGGACTCTTTTGCTAGGTAGAAAATGAGTTAATCAGATACAGAACCACTTTTAGAAATTTCTGCATTCTGTAAAGGCTTTCAGATTAATCTGTAATTTATTTAGTTACACTGCTGTACCACAATAAACCTTAGTATCAGCGACAGCATCTCTGTGCTGAAGATCAAGTGATGTTATGCTAATTAGCTTTTCTATACTCACCTATCCTCCAGAAATTTTATTTATTCAATAAATATTTGAGATTTATTATGTGCCACACCCAGTACTTACAATTGGGGATTTGAGGTAACTCGTGAGAATTAATCACACTCCTCACTGAGCTTGATAGACAGTTGAAAATTAAAACCACTAAAGTGAGAAATTATGATAGAAGAAGAGTATGGAACCATGAGAAACATATGACAGGAAGACCTAACAGTTCCTGGAATTGATGCTTAAGTTGATATCTGAAAGATCACTAGGAGCTGTCAGATGAAGGAACAGGGAAAGTTCATTCTAGGCAGAGGGCACAGTGTGTAAGAACAGGAAGCAAGAGGGAGCTCAGCAAGAACAGTATGGCTGGTGCATAGACAGTCAGGGGAGATAAGGGAGATCAGACTCAAGAGCTGGCGGAGCCTTGATTCCAAAGAGTCTAGAGGGCCTTGAATGCCATGTGGAGGTGTTCTGACTTTATCCTGAGGCCAAAAATAAGCCATTGAAGGATTAATGCCTCTCTTTGTGGTGCTTTTCTTATATCATATTCATTGGTTTATACAGGTCCCTCCCTGATAGTCTCTGCGCTCCTAGAGGAAAAGGTCTTTTTCAAGGTGACCCCACTGGCTTGGAGCTAAAAGCCATCTCTACTTGAGGTTTAGGCAAGTCCTTAATTTTATTCCCATGTAGCATATCAGAAAGTAGTGACCACAGGACAGTGACTGTGGATATACTACAGTTATCATCTGGACATCGTGGTGAGTCCAAAGCTAGTTTTGAGGAGAGAATGTATATGAAGAAGTAGCAGCATTTAGGCATTAGTAGTGCTTGTGAGCCCAGTAAACCAAACTATAAGATCCCTTCTTGTTTTGATCACTTTTATAAAGATGGAACCGGAGATCTTTTAATTATCATGGTACTTGTTTTGGTTTTTATTGTGACTTCTTTCTTAACCGATTTGGTTTAATTCTTATTTCTTAAACTGAAGTAGAGCTGCAGGTCACTGTATATGTTTAATTAAGAATTAAAATATCCTTACATCCTGAAAATAGTTTTCTAGTGTCTAGCCCAGGGTTAAATGCAGTAAAAGAAAACCTGCCAGTTGTTTTGTTTTTGTTTCTGGAAAGGAATAGTTCCACAGTCTGTCTCACATGTATTCAGTGTTTTTGGAAAGGCTATATCTTTTTCACATTTGTACACTGAGTGTTCATCCAACAACATGCTTGACACAGACCAAATGTGCAGTGAATCATTAAAGGCTCAATGAATGATACATTTAATAATAAATATTTTTCACCACTCTCCCTCATTCCAGACTTTGAAAAATACAGGCTTACTCTGCACATGTGGTTTTGTTAGAGTTAAATGATTTCTGTAGAGTAGGAAGGATGAATTTCTGAGATGTTATAGAACTATGTTCATAGGCTATAGTCTTTACTATAGCCTTAAGAGAAACATATATAAAAACTTAAAGTTGGCTTATAGGTTCTTGAGAAAGCATCTGCCAGCTATAAGTACATATGTCCTTGTTGTTTTTTCCTCACAACAGTTTAATTTCAGGTCTAGATAATGAGAAACTAGAAGTGCTCCTTGTTTAAGCATTTGTTGACAAAAGCCTTGCTGCTTTTGGGTCATTCTTTTCAGGGAATATTGACATTCTAAAGACCACATCCATTGGTGACGTCATTGTTTAAGCCCCTTCTGGTTAAGCACTGTTTAAGGTGTCCAAATCCAGGTACACTGGCTTGGGGTCAGCCCCAAATCACATTTGTTATTTATGTAGATATGTTGTGGTCTAGCTAAATCACTGTACTATTTGATGACTTTGTAAATTTGCCTTCTGTTCTGTTTTTAATCAGTATAAAAAGACACAATTTCATAAAACAGTTATTTTTGACAGTGGTTAGAGCATTGTGATTGGTTTTGTAACTATTTTTTATCATTAAATGAAGTATTTTACTGATTTCTGATCTGTCTCATCAGGTTAGGTAGAAGCCAACCTCCATTCAGTATTTATTACCATGGAAACCAAATCTAGGCTAACTGCTGCTTTAGAAATGTTCATTGGTTTGTGGGTTTCTTGGTGAGGCTATTTGCTGATATTGCAGTCCCTTAGGATCTCTTTCCATTAACACTTGTGCATGTGTGTGTGCGCATACAGGAAGATGGATGGGCTCTGCTACTGTCATTCACTTACATCTCATAAAATACTAAGATGCAAACCATGTCTTCAGTGCCCCAGCATTACCAAATTAGATGTTTCTTTGAGTGAGAAGAAGCCTATATTGCAGGCTGAAACTGGGTCTCAGTGAAAAATACACATAAAAAGAAAAGTGATGCCATACTGCCTATGAGTTTATAGAAACAATATCTAATGGTGTGTCATAAGGAATTTCCAGCATGCTCCAGATTAAAGTGCCTATGTGAACTGACTCAGATGCTGCACATGGGTCCACTGTGACCTCTGTTGACTGACTGACTACAGATGGTGGCCATTTCTGCTGCCAAGATGATGGAGGCCAGATGCCATATAAGGCTGTGTTACAATGAGCAGAATAGTGAACATAAGAACCCAGAGTTGAACTTGCTTTTCTTCCTTGTTGGTAGTTTGCCCTTCTGAAAGGAGAGGGCGAATGTGCCTATCTAGAGGTTTTCCTTCAATCTACTTTGCTGCCTCTTGAACCTTCTGTTCTCTTTCTAGAGGGCTTTTTCTAAGTCTTAGGGCAGGAAGTAGTCTTTTATTTTTCTGTGATTTCTCTCTCTATGATAGGATCCACTCTCAAGGCTTCAACTCCCATCCCTTGGCAGCCTTCATTTCTTTCCTTAGCTCTACCCCTTTATTTC
>NW_006441954.1:763317-776562 GCF_000325575.1 Pteropus alecto | reverse complement strand
TGAATCTGATCTCCTGGATAACCGATGTGCACCTTTCCTCACAAACCAGGTCGGTTCTCTGACTTCTTCAGTGTTGTTAAAGAAATCACCACCATTTCCTCCGTCAGTTGGTCTTATACTTCAGTCTCATTTGTGACTAGTTTCTCTTTTTCCCTTGCAAGCTACTATTTATACTTTACTGGTTTTACTTCCTTAATAATTCTTATGTTCCTTCTCCAATTATACAACCATAATGTAGACCCTCATTATCTCTTATTCAACATTTGCATTATTTTAACAACCAAACTTCCCAACTACTTTTCTTTTCCCAGACCATTCTTCATGTTGCTGCCACATTATTTGTCTTAAAGCTTATCTCTGATTAGACCACATCTTTATTCAAGACTGTACAATGGCTTCCCATTGCTCCTTAGCCAAATATCTACAACAAACTATTTTTAGATTCGTTACGTCTTCCAGACTTATTCCCTGAGACTACTCTGAATTCTTTTTCTTTTTTTTTAAATTATGGTGATATTGGTTAAGGAAATCCAGTAAGTTTCAGGTGTACAATTTAGCAGTAAGGCTTATATATGATTGTATGTTCACCTCCCATAGTTAGATTTCTTTCTGTCACTACATATTTGACCTCTTTTACCCCATTTACCTCCTCCTTCCCCACTTCCCTCTACCCTCTGGTAACTGCTAATCTATTGTCCATGTCCACGAGTCTCTGTTGCTTTTAGGTTTATATCCCACATATAAGTGATATCATGTGGTTTTCAACTTTTTCTGTATGGCTTGTTTCACTTAGCATGATTATCTCAAGGTCCATCCATGTCGTTGCAAATTCTTCAGTGTGTTTACTGATTTGGAAAAGATGCTCATATCCAAATATCCTATGTTAAACAAGCAATTTTTCGTTTGTTTGAGTGTTGGCTTGTCTGTCTTACTCACTGGACCATAATTTCCAGGGTGTTTGTTTTTAACCATCATTACGTCCTCTTATCTAGTATAGTACCTGGCACATAGCACAATAGATAAATTTTAAATGAATGAATATATTATGTGATTTGCTCCCACAGAATTTGTGAACGCACTTCTCATGCCTGGACTATCTTAGTTGTTCAGCTCTGCCTACTGTAATACCTTCTATGCTTTAATACTTATAGAAAGTATTACCCTTTCTATATTTCCTCCTTTCTTTCCTTTCTCATCCTACCTGTGTTCTCTTAGTCATTTCCCCAACTTAGTGTGTTCTTTTCTTCCTCCTGGTTGCTTCGATGCTCCTTTATGTCACTTAAAATATAATGGCATCATATTTTGGATATTTGCACACTATTAGCCTTAGCTCCAACTAGCAGTAGATGTTTTATGCTGACTCTCATTGGCTGTTTCTCTCAATTATTGGGACAAATGTGTAGAAAGCATGTTTATTACATTTGTAGATGACATGAAGCTGGGAGAGGAGCCAATGCCTTGGTATTCGAGAAAGCCTCAGAGGCAGGAAAAATGGACCAATTCTAAGAAGTTGAGAAACTAAAGAAAACTAAAGAAGTTGAGAAACTAAGAAACTAAAGAAAAATGCTTTATGTACAAATGGCTTAAAACCAGCTGTACATGTATGGGATTGGAAATATGCAGATTAGTAAAAACTTAGAGTCTGTCTTGCTGACAGTTGGTTAGCATGGAAAGAATAACATGGCTGCTAAAATGATGAAGCAACTTTGATCTTAGATCATAAATATATTGAAACAGACTCCAGAATGGAGAAGGATATCATTCTCCTTTACCTTAGGCTGAACTGTTTACACTAAGAAACACTGGGGTGTATCAGATGGAGAAGGACCAGAATTTGAAGGATCTGGAAACCAATCAGTCATGACCTATATAAGTAACTACAAATATTTCACATGGACTAGGCCATGATAACTGCCTCTCAGATAATAGATCTCATTTATTAAAGAAAGGTAAAAAGGTATGAGAAGTCTTTGAGGAATCAGAAAAAAAGACATTTTGTTGGCCAGAGTTGTTCTAGGTAGAACTGGCTTCTTCCAGAGAGTGAGTTTCCTGTCCCTAAAAATGCTCAAGCTGAAGCTGGGTAATAGAACTAAATAGTTTCTAAAGTCTTTTATACCCTGTAGCCCAGGATTATAGATTTTCTTACATTTTCTATTTTCTTGTAAAAATGAGGGGGGATGTCCTTACATATTTATTTATTCAAACATAAATCGGAGACTTTAAAAGTCCTCAGTACTGCATTGTGCTAGGTATTGGGGATACAATGGTAACATATAGTTTAGACCAGGGGTCCCCGACCGCTGTTAGGAACTGGGCCGCACAGCAGGAGGTGAGTGGCAGGCTAGCAAGTGAAGCTTTATTTGTAATTATGGCCACTTCCCAGCACTAGCATCACCACCTCAGCTCCACCTCAGATCATTAGGCATTAGATATTCATAGGAGCCCTGGTCACTGGTGCCAAAAAGGTTGGGGACTACTGGTTTAGACTATGGGTGGAAAGAATATAAACTAATAATTTTATAAGTGTGATGAGAACTGTAGTATAAATACTTATACCTTATAGAGGAGGGGTATATATCTTTTCCTGAGTGATCTAGGGAAGCCTTCACAATGGAATGACATTTGAGCAGGGTCTTGAGTGAATTGGCACATGCTAGGAGCTTGGACGGTCCATAAGTTCTGGACCCTTGGGTGGGTTATTCTCAGTAGACTCAGGTGAATTCATACAGGGGTGAGGAAATTAATTTTCTTTACTAGTCCAGAGAGTTTGTCTTAAAAAATTACCAATCAATTCTTCTTATACAAGATACTCGTTCATCTTAGAAAATAAAGTAAATAAAAATGTATTGAGTAGAAAAGGAATCTGTAATTCTGCCCCTAAGAAAGAACATCCATTAATATGGTGCTGCATTAGAAGTAAGGAGATTTGGTAGGTGCTGTTGCAGCTCTAGGAAGGTAATGAGGGGAGAGCTTTCAGAGGCAGTGATAAATAAACAGAAACCTCAGGATAAGGAGTGGTCAGGCAATTGAAAATCTAGGGGTTAAACTGGAGATAGTAAGTGCAAAGGCAGCAACACGAGAAACTTGTTGCTTAAGGAGCAGGAAGGAAATGAGCTTGGCTGGAATGTGTGAGCAAGGGGAGAATTGTAAGTGAGGTTGGCAAGTCAGGCAGGAGACGAAACATATAGAACCCTAGAAGCCATGTAGACCATGTTTGCATTTCATTCCTAGTGCTTTGAGGAACCACTGAAGGGTTTTTAAAGTAGGAGCAACATGATACAGTTTATGTTTCTGAAAGATGATTCTGACTGCCATGGGGAGAATGGACCAAAGTGGAGTGTAGGGCCAAGCAGAAGCAGATAGTAGTTGCAGCCAGAGCTGATGATGGCTTGTAATAGAGTAGTGGAAAACAGCTTGGGCTTTTTAAAAAAAGGATAGAACTAATAGGACTTTTGTGATTTCATTTAGAGTGTGATGGAAAGTGAAATAAAGGGTAACTGACCATTTCTTTAATCGGAAAAACATTGTATCTATTGATTATTTTCATATTACAATTACTATAAAATAAAATTTATGTAGTTCTCATTATAGACTATGGATTCCATCATTCTTAACTATTTTTTGCCTTATAAAAATATTAAGTTAGTTTATGCCTCCAGATATTGGTATAAACATATACTTGGCCTAGGTGGGCCCTATCTGAATTTGAAATCAATATTCTTTTACTCAGGCTGTGCAAAATCTTCCTCTGAAGATTACTTTATTAAAGCTTCTTTAAAAGTAGTTTTACCTATTAAATGCATAATTATTTGTTTTATTGTAGAGAGTTTAAAAATATAGGTGGACAGAGAAGACATAAGAGATCATCGGTTCTTATTACCTAGACATATACTTGTTAATATTTTGCAGTAGAAATTTTCAGACAACGGCAGATTTCTGTGGAGCTGATGAAGCTTGCATAGATCCTTTTCCAAGCCCTGTTAGAAGCCCAGGTAATTTTGTATTCATCATTTTTTATTCTTTTCTTAGAATGATCTCTCTCTCTATTGTATAACCTTTAGGCAGTACAAAACCAGGATCCAGCCCTATTTCCAGATTATTTATTTACAAGTAAATTTCATTTTATGAAAAATAGGATTCATATTCTACTAGATTTTATTTGCTAAAATATTATCAATATCTTCTCATGCTATTGAATAGTCTGTAATCATATTTTTATGGCATATTGTCTTTTGCCTTACGCCTGTACCATATGTATTTAATTAAATTACCATTTTTGAGATATTGAAGTTGAACAAGGCGTTTCTTAAATTTCTATTTTATATTTGTTAAATTTGTGCTATGGATTTCTCATTATAAGAGACAGATTTCCTAGTATTCTCTGATCAAGAGTTCTATATGGCTATACCCAGGAGTAGAAGTAAAATCGGGGTGCATGGTTTGTTTTTGTTTTTGTTTTCTCTATATTTCTTTTCCTGTTGCAGTAGTACTGTGGCTTTGAGTGAAGTTGGGGTGACTCTTATTTTAGTTAGAATCAATTAGATTTTCCATAATATGTGAAGCAATTAAATGAAAAATTCTACTTGCTAATGTTTATTCAAAACTTTTTAAATTAATAATGTGCTCATTAGAATTATTAAATTCTGACTACTTCAAAAAGATAAAAATAGATCGGGTGAATTATTAGCTCTTGCATACATTATTTGCAACATGCTTATTAGGTATTCACTTAAAACAGCGTGGAATCTTAAAGAGGAAGCCAGTAGCCTAATTTTTTTGTTGTTGGCTAAAATATTTTTTTAAATTTATTTATTTTAATTAGTTTCAAGTATGTGGTACATTGGTTAGACATCTATATAGTTCATAAAATGATCCTCCCAGTTGCTCCCTCCCTCCCTTGACCCTCCACCTAGCCAATATATTAATGCTAACTGCATTCCCTATGCTGTGCTCCCCATCCCCGTGACCATCTATCAGCTACTGATTTGTACTTCTTTAACACTTCACCCCATTCTCTCAGCCTCCCCTCTCCTATTCCATCACCAAATTGTCCACTATATTTGTGAGTCTGTTTTTGATTAGTTTGTCCTTTTTATTCCTTAGATTCCACATATAAGTGAAATCACATAGTGTTTATCTTTCTCTGTCTGACTTAAATACCTTCTAGGTCCATCAAAACAATATCTTTTTCTATCCCCTTCCTTTTAGTCTGTGTGTGTCTTTTAATCTGAAGTGAGTCTCTTGTAGGCAGCATATGTAGGGGTCTTGTTTTCTTATCCATTCATCCACTCTATCTTTTAGTTGGAGGTCTTAATCCTTTTCCATTTGAGGTACTTATTGATCGGGATGTAGTTGTTACCATCTTTTATTTCTGGTTTTGATACATGTATTTTCTTCTTAAAGAAGTCCCTCCAACATTTCCTGTAATACTAGCTTGGTGGTGATGAATTCCTTTAGCTTATTTTTGTCTGGGAAGCTCTTTATCTGTCTTCGATGCTAAATGATAGCTTTGCTGGAAAAAGTATTCTTGGTTGTAGATTCTGGGTCTTCATCACGTTGAATATCCCTTGCAGGTAACTATCTGCTTTTCTCTTGCTGCTTTTTAAGATTCTCTCTTTGCATTTAACCTTTGATATTTTAATTATAATGTGTCTTGGTGCTGGCCTCTTTGAGTTCCTGGTTTTTGGGACTCTGAGCTTCCTGGGGTTTTATGTCTATTTCCTTCACTAAGTGAGGGACGTTTTCCATCATTATTTCTTCAAACAGCTGTTCAACATCTTGTTTTCCTTTAGGTATGATGATCAGATGGATATGTTGACCTTTAATAGTGTCCCATATGCTCTATAAATTATTTTTATAGTCTTGGTGGCATCTTTTTTCTTGCCATTCTGATTGAGTGTCCTTGGCTTTCCCACCCTCTAGGTAGGTCATTTGATCCTCTTCTTTATTCACTTTGTTTATTCCTTTGTTTATTCCATTTAATATACTTCTCATCTCAGATAATGTATTCTTCATTTCTGACAGGTTCCCTTTTATAATTTCATTTCCATTTTTATGTTTTTTTATGTCTTTTTGAAGTTCTCACTTAATTCATCGACCCTTCCGATAAGTTCATTGAGCATTTTTATAACCAGTGTTTTGAACTCTGCATTTGTTAAATTACTTGACTCCATTATTTCTGGATATCTGTTCTGTTTTTTCATATGGTTTCTGCTTCTTTGTCTTCCCATTTTGGCTGCCTTTCCATGTCTGTTTTTATGTACTAAGCAAAGTTTCTAAATCTCCCGGTCTTGTAAGGATGGATTTGTAAAGTAAGTGTTCAGTGGCACAGTCCTGAGAGGGGTTCGGCTGCAGGCCAAATTTAGCCCAAGCCTCTGCCCCTCTGGGACCACTTATTAAGATTCAGCAAGCAATCCACAGACGCTGTGCTTATAGTTGCCTCAAAAGGCCACACCAGAAACTGAGGCCAGCTGTCTCCAGTGTGAGTCTAGGTGCTACTCAGCAAGAAGCACCTGACTCGCTGAGGATATACCTGGATGTGGCTTGGGTGGGGCTGCGAGTTGGGGGAGGCGGGATTTTAGGGAATCCTCTGGGTGGAGCGACCTCTGCTATCTAGTTTGATGATGTCTCAGCTATGGCGGCACTGTGTCTCTGCAGTGGGAGTGAGGAGGGCTCAACAGGGAACAATGCATACTGCCGGCACTTCGGTACAGAGTGTGTCTCGCCTCTGCCCTCACTCCGACGATGTCTCCCTATAAGTTCCTGGTGCCCCCTGCACGCAGCCTAATCGGCACTTGGTGCTCAGAGTGAGCAGGTCCGACACCATGAAAATCCACTCACAGACGTGGTCCCTTTAAGAGGCTTCTGCCGCTGCCACTGCCTCCATCTCAGCCACTGGAGTCCGGGCAGCCCCACGTCTTCGCCTGGTCCTACCTTCTGCTTGTTGCAGGGTGATTTCTTGGAATTCTCCCTAGTTGTATGGCTTGCTCATATAAATCCCAGGTGATTTTTCCTTGCTGCTGCTGCTCCTTGTTTCCATCACAACTTTGATTTGGTCACCAGAGGGATGAACAGAGCCTCTATCATTTACACCATTTTTTTTCCCTTCTCTGTTGGCTAAAATATTTTATAAGTCTATGACGATCTCCATGTTTCTGAGTTAAATTCTTAAAGCATTTTCTTTACCAAGTTCAGCTGCTGTGAAGCCAGGAACTAGTGAGACACAGTGGGCTCCTTCTGGCACCTAGCACCGGGCCAAGGTCTGCAAGGAAGTGTTGGGTGGTCTTCTTCAGAATCAGAGGTATGTGGGTAAAAGGCAACAATGAGGAATGCTGAAGTCATCTCATCCAGGTACCAGGGTGTTTATCTCTGGAGGGCTGGGAGTCCTGAGAGCAAAATCCCCAATAGCCTAATTTTAAAAAAACTATGTGAAGATAACTTTGCAAATCCAGAAAATGCCTAAAAAATTATAATTTCATCCCCGAGTACACAGTTATACCCCATATTTTAAAATAACAGTGGAAATATATACAAAGCTGAATAAATTTGATATTCAGACAATATACAAATATGATCAGTTATCATTGCATTAAATAATTTAATGCTGATAAATGTTAAGATAACTATTTGAATGTAGATGTTGAGAACTGTTGCTCATCGTACACCTGAAACTTACCGGATTTTGTTAACCAATGTCACCATTTTAAAAATTTTTAAAAAAGAAAATAACTTGTTGCTCATCAAGGGGTTTTGGGTATTTCCTGGTTAATGAGTTGTTTCTATTGTGTATGCTACTGTATTTTTATCACTGGCATTGATGATTTTTACTAGTTTTACCACTGGTTAAGTCTATCAGTCAACATGGTAGACTGAACTGATGTGACAAGTATGGAGAGCACATTTCCAACTCATGGAGTTGTTATAATGTAATCAAGTAAGAAAGCCCATAGTCCAGCTCAAAAGCAAGAAAGAAAAATTCTGAGGAGCTCGGAACTAAGAGGAGACAAAGTCTGAGCATGAGAGCAGATTAAATCCAGAAGCCCACACAGCTGTTGAAACTTGATACAAGCATAGGCTAGAGTTCTACAAATGAGGGAGAGGGTGGATGGAAGTCAAGGCCAGGTATGGTATGTGCCTCCAAGTGAGTACTCTGATTATGTTTAGAGCTGGAAAGACTTAATCAAAGCCTCACTCAGCTCTGCACTGGGGACACAGGAATCACAATGGATACCTTGGATAATAAGTAGAAAAAGTCATTCATGAGGAAATGGACCCCTAAGCCTCTTCTGGAGATGTGGGAATTGAACCAAGAAAATTTTTTTTCAACTAATACTCATTTGTTGAGTATTTATGTTATTAAGAACAGCCATGTACTGTTCTAAGTTCTTTACAAATATTAACTTATTTAATCCTGGTAATGATTTCCTGAGAAAAATTGCTTTAGTGAAAAGAGGCAAATGCAAAACACCCGTGGGTCCCCTCCATAGCTTAGATTGCATGGAACTCCCACAGGAAAGAACTTTCTAGAGATGAGCTAAGCCGAAAATTATAAAGCACATAAGAAAACAACCATGGCAGAAAATCAGCAGACACAATAAACAGAAGAATTCATTTTCATTACAGATAATAGAATGCTGTGTGGAAATGATCTTATTTTTTAGGTGATAGAAATTGGAGTACCAGGAGTTTCTGTGGCCTTTGTCACACAACCACTAAATGGAGAGCCGAGATTAAAATCTAAACTCCAGAGACCAAACTCTTGATCACTAGCTTTATTGTTTTTTTCTACAAAATTAAATTCCTTACTAATACAATATAAAGTTAACAAACTCTGAATTTATAGATATCTCTAAATGCAGATAATCACAGAGACACATTTCTGACAATAATAACCATTGTTAAGTTAAAAGTACTAGCTAAAAGAAATACACACTGAAGCTCAGGCAACTTCCTTTTCTCAATGTAAGGTTAACCACTTATTAATTCCTTGCTCAAGTTTTCTCTTCTAGTTTCAAACTTAGCCTGACTTTCTCTCCACAGAGTCAAAAGCCTCAAGAGTTGCCTGCATTCCTCCTTCCAGATACAGCGAACCCCTTAATGAACTCCTTGGCCTCATCAGAGGAGGGGCATGTTTTCTTCCTCATTGTCAATAAAGAAAAAAGGTCCCACCAGTCATTACTTTCTGAAAGAAAACATGGCGTCATGGTCTGAACTTGACTTCTTCCGGTTTTCTTCAGTCAGGGTTGGTTTCCGTGGTTACTTTAGGCAGGCTCACTCACTCCATTCATGTTTCTCCTTTGGTAATGCCTGTCTACTTGCAGCAAATTTTCTCTCCAAACTTGCTTTCTGAAAGCACTGAGCTGTCTCTTTGTATTGACTAGAATAGTTGTTAGAACACAGGGCTCAGTTACATTGACAGCCTTTTACCTTATATTTTACTTTAACTACACCCTCACTTTCTCATCATCTTGCATTGATGCTAACTCTTTGGCTTCACTCAGTGTGGACTTTAAGATACTCTTGTAATCAGGGCTACCTCTTAACCTGTAGTTCTTACTGTCATGCCATGGAGTCCAGCCCTCAGCTTCAGTCAGGCAGACTTATTTGCTCTCTACACCAGCTCCTCTCTCACCTTTTAAGCCACTGTAAACATCACTGTGCTCCTAACCCAGACTTTTCTCCCTTGTTTTTATCATTAAACCATTTCTTTCTTTCTCCTGAAAACCTTCATTTATGATTCACTCTCAAGGTCTCCTGTACCTCAGAAATGCTATGATTCCTCCTCAGAGCCTTCCCTGTTGGTTCTGCACCAGCACCCCATCTTGTCTTGCCCTCTCACCTGCGTATGTAAGCAGAGGCCTGTGTCAGCCACCACCAACTGCAGGAAGAGCAAGTGCTCCTCTGAAGGCCAATAAAAAGGGCAGGCCTTTTTTTGAAGCTTCTTACCATCTTGAGAAGAAGTGGAAGAGAACACTTGAGAATGCAGAAACACTTAGTATTTACTCAAAACAGAGCTACATTGGATTGTCGTGATAAAGGTTTTTTTCCCCGCTGGAATTTCTGTCATCGCTGAAACTGGGGGCTTAAGGGTAAAGGAAGAGTGTTTAACTAATACAAATTCTGTTATATTTTTTCTACATGTATGAGGAGTTATGCATAACTTTGACCTGTCTTCTATTGGCTTTTGGGAAGATTCAATCAAGACAACACGTAAAATGCCTTGAGCATGTGGTACTCAAAGTTCAACAAAAGTCAATTTATTTTAATTTATAAATTGATAGAAAGTCCTGAAATTTTTAAGAGGCTTTTTCTGCTGAAAAACTCAACATCTTGTCTGAGAGCCGGGGAAAAGATTTTCTCGAGACAACTAGGGCCTCAAAGAGGGGTAAAAATAGAAATGAGAATAATAGGGATAATAGGCAACTTCCTTTTTCTCGCCTCTTGCCATAGCCTGAATAAATGAAATATGTTAGTGGATGTGGATGGATCATGAGTGGCCATTGACACTGCTTCAGGTCACCACTATCTCTCAGGTTTTATGGCTAGTCATACAGTTCCTGCTTACAGCCATTATGGTCTCGGTTTGGGTTTTGATGGTGCTCACTTTTTATCGCTGATTAGGAAAGGGACTTTCCCCCAATGGGTCATCCTGGCTCTATAAAATTCTCTGAAAGAATCGTTTGAATCTCGTAGGAATGGGGCTGTTTACAGTGATGCAATGGAGACACATAGCTTTTTATAGGATTTGCTCTCAAAAACACTCTTTGATACAAAAGATAAAATAATGCCTCATTGGTACATTTTACTGCCCCTTGCTATCCTCTGGGCTGCATAATCAGCATTTGAGGTTGTCAGTGACTTACTCTCAATGTAGATAGTCACAATAAAAGTTGAACACAATTAATCAGGTCTGGGGTCAGGAAGAGCCGTTGGTGAGGGAGGCTGCATTAGAAGAGTATTTCTTGTCACATATGTCAGTATTTTGGGGATGATGCCTGACTGGAAATTATTTTTAATTTCCGGGACTGATAAATATGTGGTAGCTCTTCCCCAAGGAAGTGCATCTAAAGTAGACCCCAGAGGGGAAATTACTGAGGATCTTTTTCTAGCTGAGGATGTTTTTCCTTAAAGGTTCGATTATATCTGAAACATGTTTAAATATATTGCTTTTTAAAAAATTTGGGGCAAGTATTAGGGTTATTATGTTCTCAATTTTGCAATTTTAGGACTTTATGGAATCTAGTGATCATATAATTTCAAATCCCAAAGGAGAACATTTGATAGAATATGCTTTTAAGTTAGGTAATTATCTGGGAGATGTCATTTATTTCACAATATTAGCCTTTTCTGGACTTATACATATTTTTTGGAGAATAATATGTAATAGTTACAACCAGGACTTATGCAGAATTTTGGACCTTGTTACCATTGTCTTTCATTTCTGTCAGAATCAATTTTCAAATTGGCATAGTTTTTTTACTTTTGAAGTATAAATTTGAAAATCAAATGCAAATATTTGTAGAAGAACTTTCAAATAAATGACTGCTTTACAAACTAAAAATTCTACTACAGAAAACTATTACTTGACATAAAGAACTAGAAATCTTAATAAAAAAGGGTGGCAAAGACTTTCTATGGAGAGGGAAGGGAACCAACATTTTTTGGTGTTTGAAGTATGCCAAGTACTTATCACTCGTCATCTCATTTCATCTTTAAATCATCCTTGCTTTCAGTCCTCACCATACACATGCACAAACTGTGCCTCACTCAGTTTCAGAAACTGTAAACCTTTGACTCCAAAGCTCAATCTTTTCACATGAATCCACGTGAATATCACGTTTGTTATTTTTTGAAAAATTTTCTTGTATTATTCTATGATGACTTTCTCTTTCTCAAAATCTATTAAACAGAAATGAGTCCTGAACTTCTTTAACTTTTATATCCTGCTTCTCCTATTTTCAATTTCTTTCGTGCTGAAACTTTATCTTCCAAACTCTCTATCGAGTTTTCCATTTAGACTATTATATTTTTAACAGCCAATGTTGTTTCCCTGTCTGTAGATGTTTTTCCTTGTACAGTATCCTGTTCTTGTTTCACGGAGGCCGCATTTTCTCATAACTGTGAGGATTTAATGATAGTATTATTATTTTTAAAAATGTCTTTTTACAACACAGTCTCTGTTTTCTTCAAATTGTATTTTTTTGTATGTTTGCTTTAGCCTCTGTCAGAAATATTACAAGCTCGCTTGAGGTGCTTTGGAGTCCTTGTCTGTCTACAATGCTTAGCAGCAGGACACTAAAAAGCTGACTTAAAATTCTGTGTGTGTGTGTGTGTGTGTGTGTGTGTGAAGCAGTGTTGTTAACAGTGAATTTCATTGTAGGGTGGGATTTTAATTGTGATTAAAGGGAATTTACTAATCCATTTAAAGAAATTTGACATATGTCTCAATATTAGGTTTTAGAATTTTCCCTTTAGAGATATTTCACATTCTTTAAAAAGTATATTTGTATGTGTTTTCATTGTATTGTAAATTATATATTTAAAAATTTCTTTTTAAAATTTTGCTGCTAAAGCATAGAAATAGAATTGACTTTTACACGTTGATTTTGCATTAAGCAAACTTGCTAAGCTCTCTTATTTCAATAACTTATCTGATTCATTTAGATTTCCTATATACATAATCATATCCTCTGAAAATATCTTGTATCTTTTTTTATTCTTAAATCTTTTATTTATTTTTCTTGCATTACCATGTTGTTGAGAATTTCTAGTTACAATATTGAATAAATTGGTGATAAGGGGCATCCTTGTCTAGTTTCTAATTTCAATGGCAAATTATCAAGGTTTTATGTATCCTTATTGATTCACTTGTTGCACATTTGTCACACATAAGTATTTTTAGATTGAAGAAACTTCTTTTGCTATATTTCCTAAAAACTTCTATAAGAAATGGATGGATGTTAAAATTTTGGGGTTTTTTTTTTTTTTTTGCGTTTACTGAGAGCATCATATAATTTTTCTCCTTTTATTTGTTAATATGGTGATTTGTGTTGATTAATTTTCTAATGTTAACAAGCTAAAATTGCTTTTTTAAATCTAACTTGATTATGATATATCATTATTCATGTATTTGTGGGGCTTTGGTTTGCAATATTTAGAATTTTCATCAAACAGTGTGCACAATTTCTCAGGCATACATTTTTTCCTTCCTTTTCTTCCTTTTATTTTTTGTCTTTCCTTCTTTCT
>NW_006441954.1:736755-763292 GCF_000325575.1 Pteropus alecto | reverse complement strand
TCCCTTCTCTCCCTCCTTCATTTCTTCCTCCTATCCCTTCCTTCTTCTTACCTTCTGTCTTCTCTCTTTCTGAGCTCTGATTGGCTCCAAAGCAATCTTTCCTGCAGTTCTCTGGGGGTAGGATTTAGAGGAAGATGCTATGAATTTAATTCTGGTTTGTAATTACCCAGAAATTATAGCCATTTGGGGGCCCAGCTTAAAGTGGGACAGGCTCTTATGACTTCTCACCTATATTCGGGCCTGCCCTTGACTTCTGTCACCTTTGTCTAGTTAGATCCCATGTTCTCAGGATAAAAGCAGTTTAGCGTTCCTTCACTTTTCAGGGTTTCAATTTTCTCCCTAACGGAGCCTGGCAGTCTGTACTTCAACACTTATAAAGTGATTTAAGAATGTATACAATCTAACATTGTTTTCAGCAGAAGTGTTGATGTCAATAGCACAACCTATTACCAGAAACAGGACCTATTTACAATATGATTTTAATGATTCATTTAACATTTTTGTTGTTTTATAGCAGAAGGTTTTCAGGAAAATTGTCCTTGAATGGGAGGAGCTCTGTAAGTATTTGCTCTAAATACTGTCATTTAAAAGTATAAGTGACTGACTACCTTGGGGCACTCTGAAGAGCTGGGTCTGGTTATCAATTCACTCCTTTAGTGCTCTTTTTGGAAAACACACGGGGATCTTAAAATTTCCTTTCGTATTCTGGGCCCTTAGGCCAACATTGGGCTGCCTAGCTCTCTGGTTAATATTAATATGATTGAGGTCATTTTTGTACTACATAAAATTTATCTCCAAAGTGTAACTCTTAAAAGGGATTAGGATGAAAATGAGCACAGTCAGACATGGTTTCAAGTGAATATTGAAAGGAAGGCAGCCATGAGCTGTGCCTGTCTTTCCATGGCCTTTGATCAGTGCTTTGTTTCTCCTCCATGGGGTTACAGGCAGTCTGTTTTTGACTTATCTCTCTGGAACTTGGGATACTTTCATTGTGGTTTAATTTAGGGTTTTAAAGCTTCTTTATGCTCAGTGTTCACCACCTTACCATTTCATATTTATACATTCATCTGTCTGTTATGTAACTGTACATGTTTGCTTTGTTTTGGAGGGTGATGCTCCTGGATGTGAAGGCAACCAGTGGATGCTACTCTGGATGAAGAAGTAAATTCATCCCCAGTAATAATTCATATAGAGACATACAAAGTATTACACATACAAAGAGACTTCTTAGATTTGTTTCTGAAGTCTCTCCTGATAGAACCTCTTGTTTTGACTCTGTCTCTTGACAAATTTTTCAACTGCTTGATTCTAAATTTTGTTTCTGTTTTTACCCACTTAAATATCTAAAAACATGAGAATGCTTTTGTGTGTGGATCCACTTAAATTTGAAAGTGGTTCAGATATTAAGTTCCTGAAAGCTCCACACTGGCTCATGCCTCTGGGTCTTTGCCTATGCTTCTCTCTTTTTTGAATTCCTTTCCTTTCCATTCTTCCCAACTTCTTATTCTCCACAGCAGCTTGGGGAAAACTTCATTGATTTTCTAATCTGTGTAAACTTGTGCATGTGTATCCTTCTCAGCCTATATTTGTTCTGCTGTGTTATAGCTAACAGATAAGGAACTCAGGCTATAGAGCCACCTTACCCAGATTTAAACCTAAGTTCCATTAGGAACAAACTGTGTGACTATGAACAACTTACTTAATCTATCTGTGCCTCAGTGTCTGCTTCTGTAAAACAAGTTAGTAATTCCCAAAAGATCCAGTAAGATATTATATACAGAGAACTTAATACAGTTTGGCACATAATAGTAACTCAGTAAATGTATAAACACATGCTATTATTTCTCAAAGCTCTTAGCATATAGTATTGTGATTGTTGGCTAAATTCTATGAGATCCCCACATCTCTTTCTCCCAGATTGAGATCTCTTTCAGGTCAGACATTGTCTTTCATCTCTGTCTTCTTAGCACTTGGCATGGTGCCTGACTCATGGCAGATTTTCAGGATGAACAGGACCAGAGAATGAATGAATCTTTGGTTCCAGAGCTCTCAGGAGAGTTGCCAGGTGGTTATGGGTACTGATATTTCTACTTTGTGACCCTAAATACTTGTCACATGTCTCCTCCAAAGGGTGGACTTTTGTATAGGACTTTACCATTATTTGTGACCAAAGGAGTTTTGACTATCAATGATGGAGATGTGTGGGTATGTATCTGGTTTGTGTGTGTGTGTGTGTGTGTGAGAGAGAGAGAGAGAAAGAGAGAGAGAAAGAGAGACAGAGAGAGAGAGACAGAGAGAGAGAGACAGAGAATGAGAATGAGAATGAATGTGAATTCCCCATGATAGCCAAACCAGCCTGTAGAAATTAGTTAAAAATTAGTAATGGCCAATAATAGCCAAGTGTTCTTAGAGAAATGTTTGCTAGCCTTCTCCAGTGCAGATCCATGAAGACATGGGTGCACGTCAATAGCAATTATAGTACCTCTACCCCTATCCCCTTCCACAGGTTATCCGTGTAGTCAATCCAAGATAGAGAATCATCCAGCTCTTTTGTGAAGATATAGACCCACAGAGGTCAGAGTGTGAGGCAGAGAAGACCCTCCCAAGGATAGATCTGTGAGGAAAGTCTCTGCCAGTTCAGCAGATATTCTGGACATCTCTCTCCTCTTGTAGGAAAGAACCATCCAAGCACTTGTAGCCCGAGGCTGTGTAAGCTCTAAAAGAACGTACGGAGTGCATTGGTGTCCATTACAGTCACTTAAAATCTCTACTGCTGCTTTCATTGGTTAGGGCGATGGCGTCTTGCTGAGCATTGCGAGACAAAGCAGTCAGGAAGGGAGACTGGACAGAGAAACAGTTATCCTTGTTTATGCTGACAACATGGCTGGAGCAAATTTTGCAAGGGTCTTAATGAACTTCTGACCTCCAGTCGATCACCATCTCCATTTTCCTTTCTTCATGCTTTGGTTTTCTCAGAAGCTTCTAAGTATTTCGGAATCTTGGCTCAGATGATGCCTCTTTACTGCGGTTGTGCCGTTGCTGTTAAACGTTTGTATTACTGATATTTGTGTTGTCCTCTGTTCTTGTCATTGCCCCATTCCAGGTCCACTCTCAAAGAGCAGCAGTACCTCAAGGTTGAGAAAAGGCAAGACTGGAGTCAGAGACCTGCTTCATCCCCTTCCTTCCTCTGACTGTCATTTGAGTGTGGCCTTGGACAATTAACCCTTTGGTTTTGTGTCTGCAGAGGGAATGGGGATCTAATATTGTCTGTCTCCTTTTCTCATAGGATGTGCAGGGGGTCAAGCTTGGCAATTAAAGCACTTTTATTATCGTAATAAGGCCCCCTACTCCCTGGCTCCATTGACATGAACTGGCTTTAATGTATTCCACCCTTTTTGGGGAAAAACTGCTGATTAGGGGATAATGACAAAAAGCAGTACTTCTCAGTGAATAGATCAAATTACATTTCTTTTTTCTTTTCTTTTTTTTTTTTTTAAAGTAAAACTTTCCATACACATTCTGAAAATTCACTGTATTTGAATCCCTTTTCAGCTTCAAAGTCTTTCATGATTAACTAGGGGGAATTAAAAAAAAGGTGCTACCCTTCATTTTCATGTCTCTGCCCTTAAGTATTCTGTTCAGAAAACAAAGGTGGTTTTAGACTAATTCACGTGTTTTGTTCACATACATTTCCTGGGATCATTAGCAGCAAAAGATAACAGAAACCCCAGAAGGGAGCATTTTGCAGACTAGAATCTTGTACATACCTGATATAATTAATTCTTCACAAATCTGAGTTTTCTCAGACTACTGGCCTCTCTAGGACTAAGATTTGGCACTATTAATCTTTGAATCATTTTATAATGAGGTATTAATACTAGTTTATTAAATTAATAATTGAATTTACAGTGATATCACTGGAAGAGTAGATTTACGCTTTAAACTCTTTTGCTTTCTTTAAGTTCTCAAACATTCAGAAAATATTTTCTGAGCTTGTATAGTGAGCTAGAATCTAATGGAATAGAAAACCCTGCCATGAGAACATGGCATGAATAAGCAGAATATGTACTGTATTGTGGAAGTGGGGAAGGGAGAGTACCTAATTCTTCCTGGGTGGATATGCAAAGGGTCAGGGAGTGTTCAAGGTTACAGTAGAATTTGCCAGCAGGTAGTCCGGAGAGAGAGAACAACTTGGCCAGAAGACCACAAACTAGACATCACCAATTTCTTTTGCTGGAGTGGACTTCTGTGACGGCTTCTATAGGATGGCTCTACCTGGCATTTTACATGCTGTCAACAGGGAGAAATTTCTGACTGAAGTACCTGACACAATGGTGTATAATTGCGTTGATAAAACACAATATCTCTTTAAAAAATGCTGGTTTATTATACAACATTAGGAAAAAAACTTACAGAGTACATTAAAAGAATAATGTAATCACCTATGATACTTTCATTCAGAGATAATCATTAACATTCTTTATTTTCTTTCTTCCATGAGTATTATTTTATCCAGCTGTGGTTATACTACACATACAATTTTTATATTTTTTTCTTAGCATTTTTCAGTGTCTCTCAACTTTCTTTGAAAAAATCTTATTGAAAGCTGCATAATATTTCATAATATTTTTGTTTATATTGGTGAGAGCCGAGATCTGTTTTTCTGATGTTTTGCTATTATGAATGTCGTAGTGGCTAATATCTGTGGGCATTAATCTTAGTATTTTATATTTTTTCTTTAATATAAATTCCATTAATGTGAAAATTTCTGGATTTAAAATTGTTATAACGTAAAGCTCCTTCTATACAATTCAATGTAAAATTATTTTCTGGAAATGTTGAACCTGCTTATATTCCCAAGCTGTGTCTTTGGTTCATTGTAGCCTCACCTGTTGAAGATATTCTCAATTAAAAATATCCTATTACTTTTTTTTAAGTAGATACAAATTGGTGCTTTGTTAAAAGTTTCACATTTGTCATCTTAATAATGCATTTGAATGTCTTTCAGATATTTTTTAGCATTTTCCCTCATGACTTATATGTTTATGTTCTTTATCCTTTTTCTATTAGGAGTAGATGGGTTAAAGTTATTATTTTCTTATTGAATTATATGGGTTTTAGATATATTACTACTTCATTGTACTTAATGTAATATTTATATGTAATTTCTTGATTAATTTCCAAAGAGGTTTATCTAAAATATAGACATTTAATATTTTTATGCTGTCAAATATGTCAATATTTTAAGATTTTGAGAGATTTAAGTCTAGAATATCCTTTTCTGCTTAAAGAACAGACAAATATTCAACTGCATTTCTTTCTGATTCTTTTATAGGCTTTAGTTTGACATCTAACTTCTAAATTCCATCTGGAATTTATTTAAATAACATCGAATGAGAACAGCTTATTTCCCAAATACTTAAAAAAATGGCCCCAGTACTGTTTATGAGTGGTGCCTCTTCCCTTTCTCCTTGATTTGTGATTTTATGTTAATTTCCTATATGTACTAGCTCTTATTTTCTGAAATTACATTATATTATATGAATTATATTTGATTATATATAAAGTGTCCATCTATTTTCATACCAGTGCCACACTAATTAGCTTTAAAGTGTTTTAACATCTAGTGAGGCCATTAGTTTTTTTAGACTTTTTTCTTAGCTATTCCAGATGAACTTTGGAATTATTTTGTCAAAATATTTAAAAACACAGTTGGGTGTTTGATTGGGAATATATTAAATCTTGAGGTTAACTTGGAAAGAATTGCTCCTTAGAAGTTTGTCTTCTCATTTAAGACCTGACTTTACCTAGTATCTCCCTTTTTCTTAAAAATCTAAATGAGTCATTGCTCAGATTCCAGTTCTATAACTTAGGGAAGTTCAGTGTTTTGCCACATCATTGTTTGTATGGTCACCATTAGCTCTGACCTCATGCCTAAACTGACCTAGTAAATTCAGTCTGTGGATTATTAGCCATGTTATTTTGACTGTGCATATTTTGTACCCATTTACCTGGGTACAGACCTGTCATTTCATGATTTACACACACACATACATGCACTCACACTCAAATTCATATGCTCACTCACACATAATCTACTCTCAGAAGGCATTTGTAAATTCAGTAACCTTGGCTAAAAGATTGAGGAACACAAAAATGAACCTTAAACACCCAGGTTGTTAAGAACCCTTAGGCTACCCTGCCTTGTTTATCAGTCGTTTTACATCCCTCAATGCCTCTATTTGTTATGCAGAACAGTTCAGGTATCCCTTTTGTTCCTTTTCCCTAAACTTCTGCCCCTATGGTTTCCCCTTCTCTCCAGTGACTCAACAAGATAATTTTCCCAAATAAAGACAGTTCTGTCCTTAATCCAGGGCTAGATATAAAAATAATATCCCTAGCAATATAAGTTTTCACATTTTTTTGTTGGGCTTATTCCCATATATTTTTCTTTTTAGTTGCTATTAAGAATGGACTTTTTAAAAAAAGTAATTATTGGTGGTATTTATGAAACCTTAAAAATTATATTTATTTTATACCTTGACCCTTTCTAAACACTCTTATCAGGTCTAAAAATGTATTTTCAAAAGTCTATAATACTAATTGTAATTAATGTACTCCTATTTTCCAATAGTTAGATACCTTATTATTGCTTTATGCCATATTGCAAAATATGGATTGCGTGTGTGTGTGTGTGTGTGTGTGTGTGTGTGTGTGTGTGTGTGTGTATTACCACCCTCTTCCTGTATCAGAGATTCTGTAGTATTTATAGAGTAAGCTCAGGGAAGAGTTGATATAAAAATTGTAGGGAGTGGCTATAAAGTTATATTCCCTGATTTTTTTTTCCATATCTGAAGGTATGACTTAAAATATTTGTTTTTAAAGCTATTCTCTGATGAAAAAAAATTACCAATGGTGGCTTCATGGTAACAGCAAAAGCTTTTTTCTTGATTGCTTGTTTTAACAACTGTAAGCTGCCAATCAGTCTTGCAAAGAAAGAACCTTAAGCGTTTGTTCCTTTTTGTTCAGAGCATTGTTTCGTCAGAGATGACACCATCTTTTTCATTATACATTCCTGACATGAGATGTCCAACACATAACTATCATGAGGTCCTCTGACTTTATCATAATCCCCTGTCTTTACGATGGTTAAATTTAGGGGATAGTAATCATAAGTGCTAAATTGCATTTTCTCTTTTCTTACTCTAGTCTAGCCTTAGTAGTTAAAATATAAAACTTTAAAACTATATTAAACAGTCCCATACTTGCAGTCATCACTTTGAATGAAATTTTCCACTAAGAACTAGAAAAACAAGCAAAAAATCTACTTAAAAAAGTGAGTAAACTAAAAAGGCAGTAAATAATTCCTGGATGAAGATCTGGAAAAAGCCAAATTTGTTTTAAGCTCTTTTCCCCACTAGACATGTCTGCTAATTCCTGAGAAGCCTGCTAATAGTCTGAGAAGGTGACCAGAGTTTTTGGAAGCCTTGATGGTAGTAGGACAGACATTGTAGAGCACAGACTACTAAGTCATAAGGGCCTAGTGAATCCCTCTACTTTGGATTATATGTGGAAAGTCTAAACTCTACAGGTAAGGGTGAACTAGGTGAATTAGAAATAAACAGGCTTTTTTATAGGGACTGCTGCACAGATTCCAATAATCTCATGTATGGAACTGCCAGAAACAAATGGAAATCCTCTTTGGAAAAGGAAAACCTTATTCTAGTCCTTAGTTATTTATACTTTTTAAAAGTTATAATGCACAGCACATAATCACAAAAAAATACCAAGAAACATGAGATGAGACAATCTGACCAAAATCCAGCAGAGAAAATAGACAACAGAAATATACTCACAGGGGCTCCAGATATTTGAGTTAATATACAGACAGAACTTAAAGTAAGCATGCTTACTATATTGAAATAAATAGAAGACAAGATTTAAAATGTTGTCAAAGAACTGGAAAGTATAAAAAAGGAATGCAAATTTGGAAAAAAAAGAAAAGCCAAATAAAAATTTCAGGGTTGAAAAATATAACAACTGGAGTTGAGAACTCAATGGATGGGTTTAAGAGCAGATTGGATGTAGCTGACAAAAATAATCAATAGAAAGGTAAGTCAGTATAAATATCTAGAATGAATCACTAAGAAACAAAATGACAGAAAACAAAAGAAAAGGTAAAATATGGAGAATGCAACCAGGAAGTCTAACACTTATAAATAGAATCTCAGAAAGACAGGCGAGAGACAATAGAGCAAAAGAAACGTTTTTAAAGATAATGACTTAGAATCTTTTAAAACTGATATACAGTATTAAGTCATGGATTCATGAAATCCTATTAAAATTGAAGGATGAAAAATTTAAATCCTTATCCAACACAACATGGGAATATGAGTAAATACAAAAACAAAGATAAATACTTAATAACATTCAGAGAAAAATTGACCATGTTCTTCAAATGATGAACAATTAGCTTGTCAACAGAAAAATGGAAAACAGAACTCAATGGAAACATATCTTCCAAATTATGAAAGAAAAGTACAGTCATTCAAGATAAGTATATTCAGGAAAAATATCCTTCAAGAATAAAGGTGAAAACATTTTAAGAAAAAGAAAAACTAAGAGAATTCATCAATCCTAGTCTCTCATTAAAGGAAATAATAAAGGAATTCTTTAAGATTTTAGATTTAAGAGATGTAAGAAAGATTGAAGAGAACAAAAAGGGTGAGTATGAAGTAAATAAAAATAATTGTTTAACACAACAATAATAATGCTCCGTAAGTTAAAAATAAACAGAATTAAAATGCTCAAAACTGTAATACATAATGAGAGGGGTGGAGAGATTTCTCTAAGGTCTTTGCATTGTTCAGGAAGAGAATGAAGTGCCATTTAACATTAAACATTGTGCTTTGATTATGCTTTGATAGGTGGCATGTTTTAATATTTAGAGTAATCACTAAAGATTAATAATATCCTATAATTACTAAGAAAATACAGAAAAATTAAAATGATTAATTAAATTATTAAAAAGTAATAATTAAAATACTAGAAAACTCCATGTCAATAAGTTAGAAAAAGAATATCAAATTAAATCCAAAGAAAGAAGAAAATAATAATGATAATTCTAATAAAAATCTCAGTAGATTTTAAAGTAGATATGAAAACCTGATTCTAAAATTTATATGAAATTATAAAAGACGAAGAAAAATCATGGCATTCTTGCAGAATCAGGTGAGAGAATATTCTTTCTAGATATCAAGACATATGAAAAAGCTCCAGAAATTACAAGAACGTTATATTGACACAATAGTAAGACAAATGGCCCAATGAAGTGAGATGGTCCAAAAACATAACCATGCATATATTACCACCTGATTTATAACATTGCAGAAACAATGAAGAAAGGATAATGTTTTAAATAATTTCTGCTAAATCAATTAGGTATCAGCTGGATAGAAAAAAAAGTGAAAAAAATTTTTTTAAATGAAATTTTAACTCTCACATCATAGACAAAACTTAATTCCAGATGATTTGTAAATCTAAATCTAAAAGGCAAAAAATAATGCTTCTAAAATTAATATTGGAGGATATTTTCATGACCTTCAGGTAGGGAAATATTTCTTACATAGTGAGGCAGGATAGATAGCACAGAGACACCCTTCCCCTCTCCAGGATATGGCTCTGGAAATTTTTCCCTTCCTTCAGACCTCCCCCTGTTTTAGCCCTGGTGAGAGGATATAAGCCAAAACTGGTCTTTGGCTTATGTCCCCTTATGTCCATCATCTTTGGCTAAGACATTGCTTTTGGCTAATTATAATATAATTATAGTCTCATTTGCATTGCAAATACTGGGTTGCCATCAGGCACCTGATGCCCTGACAGTTATGGAAACACCATATAAGGAAGAAAGAGCAGGAAACTGAGTTCTCTCTCACTGGGAGGAGACAATGAGGTTATGTCAGTACCATGTTTCCTGGCTCTACCTCCAAGGAGAACAAAGTTTGTAAACCAGACATCCTTGCGCAACCCTCTGCCTTGCCCACTCCCCTTACCTCCTCTTTCCCCTCCCCCTACCCCCTCCTTTGTCAGCATTCCCCTCTCGAGTGTGTACTTTTGCTTCGATAAACCTTGCACTTTCCTGCTTTCTGTTTGTCTTGCCCTTCAGTTCTTTCTCACGGAATAAGACAAGAACCTGGTCACTGGAGCTCTGAGCTCTCCAACAACAATGGGATACAAAAGTTCTAACTGTAAAAGTTTTCTTTCTTTAACATAACACTTATTTTCAGATACATAAAAAAGTACAGAGACAGTATATTAACCCTTCACATGTAGATGTTAGCTTCAACAATTATTAGCATATAACCAATTTTGTTTCATCTATACCCAACTCCATCACCACCTACCCACAGGGTTCTTCCTAAGCAAATCTCAGACATCATACCATTTCATCCATAGGTATTTCAATAAGTATTTCTAAAAGATAAAGAATCTTTAAAATCAGAGACTTAGCACCATTATCACACCTAAAAGTTACTGCAATTCCTTAATATACTCAAATATCTAAACTGTTCAAATTTTCCTAATTATCCCCTTTTTTGGTTTCATAATTGATTAGTTAGAATCAGTTTCTAACATTTGTTGTTATATCTTTTACTTTATCCTTTCGTGGTGCATTTTTCAACTCCTGAAAACCAAATGCTGGAGGATTTCCTTTTCATCAGACGATCAGAGCACAAGCTGGTGGCTCCTCTCTTTGGGCTGCGAGACCATCTTTTATTAGTCTTGGAGGCAGGATGACTTTATGATTCATCAGGTCTGCATCTTAGGTGATTGTGGGGGCAGGGAGAAGAGCAACCAGGGGAGGGGTCCTGGTAGCTTGTCTGCATGTGGGGGCTCTCTGGTTCTCCTGAGGGTTTTAATGTGTAGATCTCCCTTCCCCTTTTCTTTGCAAATTATTTGTAAAATTAATTGGGTTCTTTTTCTGTAAAGCTCCCCAAAGTTCTGAATTTTGCACTCCTGTGGAGTAATTTAGCATGTTCCTTTATACCTGCACTTCCTATAAGTTTGCTTTATAGAGACTGATCAGATTTAGTTTCAATATTTTGCAAAGCAAGTTGGTATATTTTCATTGCAACATAATGGGAGTATAATATATGCTTCTCTCTCTTCTTTGTAATTTTTAACATTGATCAGTGAGTTTAGTTGTCATACTCATACATTCATTTTAAAATTCTCCATCATCTTTTAACATAATGGATTTAGCAGGCTGGATTCATTTGATAATTTGCCTAGATTCACTATTTCATTAAAGTTTGCAAAACAGGGATTTTTAATTTCCCTTCTTCGTTTGTTAGCTTGAATTCTTCTGTAAAGAACTTTTTTTTTGTCAACTGCTTAATCTGAATACAGTTCATATAGAAAAGGCAGGACTAATTCTTGATTTTATCTTTTGGTTTACCAGTTTTCAGAATAATAAGTTGATTTTCTAACAGTCTTCAATATTGGATAATGAGATTTATTTTAAGTATTATTAACTCATGGATTTTCAACATCCTTAATGTATTTCAACATACTACACTTATTATTATTTCGGTGTTCGCATTGTCCCATTTTGGGCCAGAGTGACACCTTCGAGTAGATGCCTGAGTCTTTGACATGTATCAGTCTTTCAGAGGTAACTTGCTTTCTTCTGGTACTAGAGGTACTACTAGGTTCTTATTGTTCATTTCCTTTCCCATAAATAAAATCAGCCATTTTTCCTATGCTAGATATGGTTACTTTGATCAATTTGGTGGTTGTTTTTATACCTTTTCAGTGGATAGAGCTATGATTTTTATTTAAAAAACAAAACACATTAAAGTTCCAATTAATAGCTAGGAGTATAAGGTTCTACTTAACTTCTTTGATTTTATATTTATATATATTTTTCTCTTATCTAAAAACCTTGGTTTCTAAAAACATTGACATTATCATTGTCTGCTACTACTACTGCTACTACTACCACTGCACACCACACACATACACACACACGCACGTTTTGAGAAAAACTCCTAATGTTATTACTAATAATATGTTATTAAAATAGCTTAATATTCTTTGAAGTTCTTTTTTTGTTTAGGATATATCCCCTAGTAAGGGTATGTATTCAAATTATGAGTTTTAAAGTCACGTGAAATAATCTCTCTCTATGTAGTTACACAGTTAATTTAATTTTATTTTTTATAGTTTATTTAATTGTGTTTTATGATTATCAAATATGGATCCAAAGGTAAATATAACATAAGGTCGAGCTTTCTTCCCTGACCCCTTCACCTGGTTTTGTTCCTCTAACTAATCAATCTTTATTAGTTTGTAGTTTATCATGTCATTTGTGGAAAAGTAAGTATACACACACACACATACATATTCATTTGTATTACTCTTTCCTGTATAAAACATAGCATACTATATATGCACTTTTCTTTTTAAACTTAGCAATATAGTAGTATACAGAAATATTCTATAGTCCATTTTTCATAGCCAAATAGTACTTCATTGGGTGGCTGCACCATAATTTTTTCAGCCAGTTCCTGTAGATGGGTATTTGTGTGTTTTCAGTCTTTTACTATTACAAATAGTGCGGTAGTATATTACCATGTGCGTAAATCTTTGCATATTTTTGCAAATATAGTGGTTTTGTTGGGTAAAAAAATGCATATGTAATTTGCTAGTATTGCTAAATTATCAAATGAAATATTTTTATTAAAGTAAAATTAAAAGCTCTAACAAAAGACACCAATAAGAGAATGAAAAGACAAATTGCAGAGCAAGAGAAATTATTTGCAACACATACGCTGACAAAGGGCTCTTATCCAGAATATATGCGTATATGTATATATAAATGTTGAAAATCTATAAAGAAAAAAACAACCTAATCTGATAGAAAAAATGAGTTAAATCTCATTAAAGTTATTAATACAAGTTTAAATAAAGACTTGTAATGCTAAAATGAAAAAGGCTGCTAAAACCAAGTGTTGGGCAGAATATTAAGCAATTAGAAAACTGGTGAGAGTGTGAATTGGTACAGTCAGGAAAACAGTCTGACATTATCCATTAAAACTGAAAATATACATATTTGCGATTAAGCATTTCCTTTCCTAGATATATGCACAACTAAAATGTGTGTACATGTTCAGGAATGTTCATAGTAGTATTGTAAAAACAACCACATGTAGCATGGTTAATAAGTTGCATATTCATACGATGGAATGTTATATGGTCATGAAATGAATAAACCGCATCTACCTGAAACAAATAAAGCTTTTCAATGTTGAGTGAGATAAATCTGACACCCTATCTGTATGTCTACATTTTTAGAAGAAGGAGGAAGCTATTCCTTGGGGATAATGGATATTGTTGCTCTGGACTCAGAGTACTTTGATCTGTTCTAACTGCTTTGATCTAACTGCTTTACTTTCTAACTCTGTGAATATTGTTGCTCTGGACTCAGAGTACTTTGATCTGTATCCTAACTGCTTTACTTTCTAACTCTGTGGTCACGGAATGCTGCTTACCTTATTCTGGCTCAGCTTCCTTATTTCTACAATGGAGATGATAATAGTAACTTCCTCATACTATTGTGAGGATCAAGTGACTTAATATATTAAATGTGCTTAGAACAGGGCTCAGCAGGTACGGTAGTCCCCCCTTATCTGCGGTTTCACTTTCCATGGTTTCAGCTATTTAAGGTCAACAGTAGTCTGAAAATATTAAGTGGAAAATTCCAGAAATGAACAATTCATAAGATTTAAATTGTGTGCCGTTCTGAGTAGTATAATGAAATCTCACGAGTCCTGCTTCGTCCCGCCCAGGATGTGAATCATCTGTTTGTACAGACACTCACTCCCTGCCCGTCAGTCATTTAGTAGCCGTCTTGGTTATCAGATTGACTGCTGAGGTATCAAAGTGCTTGTGTTCAAGTAACTTATTTTACTTAATAATGGGTACCAAAGCACAAGAGTAGGAATGCTGGCAATTTTGATATGCCAACAAGAAGACGTAAAATGCTTCCTTTAAGTCAGGTGTCCTCAATCCCCAGGCTGGGACCAGTCCCAGTACATGGCCTGTTAGGAACTGGGCAGCACAGCAGGAGGTGAGTGGCTGGTGAGCAATCAAAATTTCATCTGTATTTGTAGCCAGCGTCACCACCTCTATCTCCACCTCAGATCATCAGGCATTAGATTCTCATAGGAACAGATGGGGATTGCTGCTTTACATGAAAAGGTAAAAGTTCTCAACTTAAGGAAAGAAAAAAGTTATATGTTGAGGTTGCTAAGATCTATGGTAAGAATGAATTTTTTATCTATAAAATTGCGAAGAAGGAGAATTTCATGCTGGTTTTGCTGTCGCACCTCAGACTACAAAGGTTATGGCCACAGTGCATGATAAGTGTGTTGTCAAGATGGAAAAGCCATTAAATATATGAGTGGAAGACATGAATGCAAAATATATTCTGACTGATGACAATGTATTGCTCCAGAAAACAAAGCCTTCGGCAAGGGATCCCCTGAAATGAGTGACCTTAAGCCATTTACTAAAGATTAGGGATGGTCACAAATAGATTTGGCATTTTACCATCTCATATCATCACAAGAAGAAGAAGGATGAGTCAATACAATAAGACATTTTGAGAAAGAGAGAAAACACATAACTTTTATTATAGATTATTGTTATAATTGTTACATTTTTTTATTTATTGTTAATCTCTTACTGTGTCTAATTTATGTTAAACTTTTTCATAGGTATGTATGTATTTATAGGAAAAAACACTGTATATACGGTCCAGTACTATCTGCCATTTCAAGCATCTACTAGGGGTCTTGAAACATATCACCCATAGATAAGGGGGACTACTGTAGTTAGAGCTCAGTAGTCATTAGTATACTATTACTCTCTTCTTTCCTCTTCTCTTTCTCTTCATTGTTATTTTCATTATTCTCTCAGGCCACTGTTAAAGCAGAGGTCCTGGATTATCTTTTGAAGTAGGAAAGGATATATCTCTCCCCTCTCTCAAGGCTCCAAACCCATACTAAGAAGTCTTCCTAGGGAGACCACCTTTTTTCTTTGAGAACTATTATCAGAGCTTGAGACTGGGAGCTAAAGCTCTTCTGCCAGATGTTCTGTATTTGCAGGTGATGGAAAGGTGCCTAACCAGCCCAGCTGTTACAAATGTAGTTCTTAATTTAATTACCCTGATGGTGCCTCCATTGGCCTCTCTGACTCATTGTATTTAGTTGCTTTGAGTTTAGAGCTTCTCCAAGGAGCCCATTGAGAAGAGCTGTGCTCTCCTTCGTCATGTTAGACATATGTTTTCTTTGCTATGACTTCTCTGACCCAAGGGATTTCCAGACATTATTAATTTGTCCACATTTTAAATCTATTGATTGTATTTTTTATCATTTTGTAGTACTGTTATGGTTTTGTTCTTTAAAAATGTTTTCTTTTTGTCATTTCAACAGAATCTTTGGAATGAGGAGATAGACATATGTGCTCACATTGCTACTTTGAATAGAAGCATTCTCTTCCACCTTGTTATTTGTTCAGAATTAGACTGTATTTGACTCTTGTTATTCAGATGTGTTGTCTGATTACCATTTCTCTTGCCCAAGAAGATGCCGTATCTTTTGTCCTTGAGTTTATCTTAATTTCTGTTAGCTTTCCCCACCACCTCCTGACCAGGTCTCCTCTTCTCTTCCTGGGTACTACATGCTCTAAATCCATTGTGGGGACTAATCTCTAGAATAGTGCACCAGTTCGACATTCAATGATTGAGTCATCTGAATTAAATATAGTGTTTCCTCTATTTCCTTTATATATTTTCATTTAAGCAATTTTCTTCAAAATTTATCACATCGTTTCTCCCATAGATTTTCAGTTGCTGTCACTACTTGATCACTGGTAAAATACTAGCCTTCTCAGCCTTGGCTTCTCAATCCTCAACTGCTATGTCTCTTCCAATTTCCGATGATGGCTGGAAGAGTGATTTATGGTTAGCAGCAACCTCTCTGTAGTAATTCAGCAGAGGTGATGAAGTGGTAAGGAAGATGTAGGTTAAGAGTCGGGGTGATGATACAGCTACAGACCTTTCATTTAAATCGCAAATTCTCAGAGGGTTCAGTTCAAGCTTGATTCAGTATCCAATGTATCTGACATTTGATGCAGGCATGGCAGTAAAAACTATGCAGGGATGATAGTCATCATTAAGAGGATGGATATATCTTCACTCTGGTTGGGCTCTGGTATGGATGACAGGCTGCAAAGAAAGAATCTGACAAGTGCTAAACAGCAACCTAAAACTTAGTCCAAATAGTCTAAGGTTCAGGGGACAAATATTGCTTCTACAGGGCATGGAAGTATAAAATAGAAAACCACAGCAACTTTCTTTTCCTAAGATTGGGCAAACCCAGCAAAAAATTACATACAGCCTGTGATAGCCAGTGGCTGGCCAGGGCTCACACAGATTCCACTCACTGAGGGGAATGAGGCTCAGAATGTACCCCTAAGCCTGGGGAGGATTGAGTCCTACCAGGCTGGGGTTCATCTTGCAGAGTGAGGCTGGAGAAGATAGGGATTAATATGTCATATTTGTTCCTTCAAATTGCTCCTCTGGGTTTCAGTGTAGCTCCTATTTCTAAGACCAATTGCTCTTTGCAGCTGGGCTTCTGTATTAACCAATAAGAAAGGTCCTCATTCCTGAAGGTGGGTGACGGGGGAAATGAGCACATCTGAGCTCCTTCTCTGCCTCTGATCCCATGAGAAGAGCCAGAGTGAAGCATAATTTTGAATCAAGCAGGCTCCGGGGATTGCAACCAGTGTCACCAGCACTTCCTCTGCCTTGGGACTTCTTTTATTTTTTTTTACAAGTTTGACAGATAGTGATACTACTGGGTGCTGACAGACCTTGCAAGTTTGTCTTGCCAACTGCTCCTGCCAAAGCTAGAAGGTGAAAGAGCAGCAACAGATGATGCCATCCCAGCTGCAGCCATCTGCTAGAAGATAAAATGCAAGACTAGTGCTGGAGAGAGAGGGAAAGGAGAGGACACACTCAAAAGGAGCCAGCCACTCCTTAGATTCCAGAACACAGCAGAGCTAATAGGTGGTTTCTTGTTTTCCTTTCCTAAGGTAACTCTCCACACCTTCCCATCTGCCACCTGACCTTCTCCAACTCTGCTATTTCCTGGTGAACATTTAGATGGTGAGCAATGCCCTTTTTGGGGGAGTGCTTTACAGAGTCTGCACACTATTGGGTCCTGCCTTCCATGCAGAGATTAGGTCACCATTTGACCCTCTAGTTCCTTGATCTCTAGTCTTGTCAATTAAAATTAATTCTTTTTCTTGGATCCCTTTCAATTCCAGTGCAGAAGCTAATGCTGCTCATATTTTGATCTCCCAGACTTAAAAGTTACCACGATTTTGCTATTAATATGCAGGTCAATGAAGGCTATAAAAAATTCTCAGATGTTGGTTACTTCAACTTCTCTAGACCTCAGTGGGTGGTACAATTAATACATTTATATTATAAAATTATAAAAAATATTCTAACATTTATTGGGCACTTAATATATGTTGGGAACTAATTTAAGCACTTTATTAACTTATTTAATCCTCATGATAACTCAGAAGTAAGTATTATTATTCCTATTTTGTAGATGAGGCATAGTGGGTTTAAGTAACTTTTCCATGCAGCTAGAGATGGTAGAGCTAAGATTTAATTCTAGATAGCTAGTCTCTGGCTCTTGTGCTTCTACCCACTATATTTTACTGCCTCTCTAGAGTTCTTTCCAAATTTAAGATTCTCCTATTTTCTTTAAGGCTTTAGCTTTTGCTCTTTAAGAAAATTTTTGTCTTATCATGAAGGACACAGTTGTTAGATAATTATGAATTTCTTATACTAGTAGAAATGGAGCAAATCATATTTGGATTATTAGACCTCTTTGCTGACTTCCAACATTTCCCTGACTCTACAATGCTTGGAACTGCCCATCATCTACACCATACCACTCCTCCACCTCCAGGAGCATCCACTGACTTTTCAGACCAAGTGTCAACTTCTTCCTACCTTCAAAGTTTTCCAACTACAAGAATTTGTGTTCCCTGTGTGATATCATTGCTAGCACATCCCTCCTTACAGTAAAACTTGCATGCTTGTTTTCTTATCTTCCCACTTTATTTTGCTCTTAACATTTTCTGTTTTCATAAGGAAACTACTGTTTTATATTTGTTTGCTTCTCATACTATGTGCTTTTACATGCATAATTCCATTGGTTCTCTACAACAAACACATGAGGCATCTGCTTGGATTATTACAACCAGAAAATGGTCTTTCTACCTTCAGACTTGTCCACCCCAATTTCTTCTTCCTCATTCAGAAGAATATCTCAGAAAGAATAAATCTGTCTATATCACTCCCTTGCTTAAAACACTTCTCAGTGGATTCTCATGCTTATAGGATTTTGCTGTTTTCCACTTTTCCAGCCATTTTCTTCTCACTTTCTTCTCACCACATGACTCGGCAAAATTTAACTAAACATAGTCCCCAAAACCTATCACAATGTCTCACACCTCTGAGTTTTTGCTCTTGCCCTTCCTGAGATGTCACCTGCCTTCCCCTTTTGTTGTCTGTCCAGTTCCTATTGTCCTCTACAATTCTAGGGCCAGCTTTTCCAGACAGTTTCTCTCTGCCCACATCCCTGCTCCAAGATCATGCTTTCTTAGAGAACCTATCCACTTCCTAACATTTATCAGTTTGTATTGAAATGGTCTATTTGTTATGCGCCTTCTCTCCCAAACTACATTTATTCCTGGAATGCATAAACTGTATCAAATACACTTTGAAGCTTTTTAATCCCTAGGTCTTAGCACTGCTGACTTCTGCCAAATAAAGTATGTTGATCTGAATTAAACGGAATACCCATTTTATTGATGAGTAAACTGAGCTTGAGAAAGGTTAAATCAACTCCTGAACGTCTGTCTCATGGCTAGAAAAATAACAGAGCTAGGACTATACTTCAGGACTGTCATTACCTTAGTACTCTTGCCCAAGTTGTCCTAAATATATGGAATAGTCTTTCTTCTATTTTATATGACAAAATTCTCCCTTTTATTCAAATAGCATCTCAAAATCAACCTCTCCACCTATCTTTTTCTCAACTCAAGCTTATAATGGCTCTATTTAGTGGATCACCTACTTTATATCATGTTTTTTTCCCTACTTGTTTCTAATCTTGAGAACTGGAACTGCTTCTCCTTTGCCTCATTGCCTAGTAAAGTGCATCCAGTGGACCCCAATCAATGCTTGCCTTCTGACCGAAATATATCAGAGCAAATCTCAGTGTACATAAACAGCACACTTGCCCGGTTTGTGGAAATAGTCCTTAAGCCCCGGACTGCGCCTTGGGCTAGGCCCACTCTGGCTGTCCCTAATTCTTCCATGTAAGCATGTTATACCAGCTCCCCACTGCAAACACATTTCTCTGAGATATCTCCACTTGGCTGAATAGTTCTGGCATCTGACAGAGACTCAGCAGTTGTCTTCCTCCTACTGTACAGTGGAAAAAGCAAGGGCCTTGGAGTAAAAAAAAATCCTAGCTATGTGTCCTAGCTCTTCGGGCCCTGAGTCTGTCATTGGGATGTTGAGAATCAAAATGCCAAATAACTCTATTTTAGTTCCAGAGTTGTTATTGTGGGAACAAAAGAGATAATGCATGTGAAATGAATTTTGTAAATTATATATATACATATATATGTAAATCTTATTATTTACAGATTCTGTATTTGCAAATTTGCCTAAAATTTCGTTATAACCTCAAAATCAAACTTGCATTGCTTTCATGGTCATTTGCAGGCAAGCACAGGATTGTGAAAAATTTGAGTCTTTCATCATGCATGTTCCCAGCCGAGGTAGAACAAGACAAGACTCTGCCTTTTAATTTCAGCTCTCATACTGTTAAACAAGTGTCTTTTTCACAATCTAATTAGTACCATGGTTTTTTTTTTTTTGCATTTTTTAGTACTTTTTGCTGGCAATTTTATGGTTTAATATGGTCTCCAAGCATAGTGCTGAAATGTTGTCTAGTGTTCCCAAGTGCTAGAAGGCTGTGGTTTGTCTTATGGGGAGAATACGTGTGTGAGACAATCTTTGTTCAGGCACGAGTTATGTACTGTTGGATGTGTGTTCAATGTTAATGTGCCAACAATATAAGACTAAATTGGATGTCTTTAAACAGAAACACACATAAAATAAGGTTATGTATATATCAGTTGATGAAAATGTCGACCAGAGGCTCTGTACTTTAGGAGCAATGGTGTTCACTATAACGTTATAAAACATAACTACCATGAGTAATGAGTATTGACTGTATAAGATTTTAAGATTTTCTCAGTTGAGGCTACAGCTGTTCTGTCTTTGACCTCTCCCAATTCTTAGCCCAGTGGTTCTCAAACTTTTTTGCTCCTTAAGAATTGTGGAGGAGCCTGTTAAAATGCAGATCCTAAGAATAACCCCAGAGATACATATTGAGTAGCTTTTAATGCAGGTAATGGTCCAGGAGCACATGTGGAGAAGCCCTGACTTGGACCAGGGCTCTTGGGGTAGAGGAGAGGGGTTGGGCTGGCAGGGTATGGACAGCCATTAGCTTCATGCTAGGATCAGTTAGTCTTCTGGAGTCTGTCTCCTGAAACTAGTGCTCTGGGTGTCTTTCCCTCTGGCCTGGGCCAGACCACTGTAGGTGCCTCATTCAAAATTTTTCACTGGAGCTGCTGGAACCAGAGATGAGGAGAAGACCTAGGAAAGAGGAGGAAGAGAAAGGCCACTCTAAGTACTTGTCACTCAAGCCTTCTTTGTTTTGGAGAATCCCCAAACAAAGGCACATCCCACTTTTCAACTTTTTACTAAATGGTCTTCTGAGATATGGATGAGGAGGAAACCAAATTTTATCCCCCCCTGGCCTCAGACTCAGACTCAGCAGCAGTGTGGCCGCTGCAGTCACATTAATATTTCATGCCAGGATAAGGGGAAACACTGGACAATATTTAAAAGCATTGCGTTTTGTCAAGAGAGCATCAATTAGTTTACTACAAGTATTCACTTTTCCAATTAATCTCTGCTCCCAAACATGACAAGAATATTTAGAGCTTTTTGTTTGTTTGTTTTTAATGATAAGGACTTCATGTTGTATCCAGTGAGGAAACAAAATACTTTTTCAGAACTCTGGAACCCAGAATGCTGGTCAGCCACATACTCAGGGATGGGCGCTCAAGGACTCAAGGATAGTCTGTCCTGACAGAATGTTAAAGAAGGTGGCTGCAGTGGAAGAAGATGGGTTGTGGATATCACACAGCCTGCATTCAGAGTCTTTGCTTTGCTATTTTACAGTAGTGTGAGCTTAGAAAAAAAAAAGTTAACCTCCCAGATTTTTTTTTCCTAGAGAAATGGAGATGATGGCTTTTGTAAAAGTTAGAAAAGACACTGAGAAACATCTATGGTCAGTGCACCTTGGAACATGGTAAGAACTCCATAAATTGCAGTTGCCTCTCTTTCGTGGACAGCAGGAGAGTTTCTTGTTTCTTGCCTGTTCCTGTAATCCTGGCTATGCTCCAGACACTGAGGAGTCCCCTCTCGCCTTCCTTTGAACACTTCTTCCATTTCTTCAGAGCCTTTTGTGGGAATGACCCTAACTGCTGAACAGATTCTATGCTGACGTGATCATGGATAGTAAGGAGTTAATGTTGCACTATTTCCAGGTGAAGGAGTTCCATTTTATCGGAGATTTTCTGGAAATGAATACTGGGAATTTCTGAGTGACTTAGTTTGAGAGTGGGGTTTTTCTAAAGTTAGTAGATTATTAGCACGTGTGAGGGGGCTGGCCTTGACCAAGACACCTCATTCGTCTGAACTTTACTGCTAAAGGTTGATTCAACTTTGAAGAGAGAAGGCTGGGATCTTTGATTTTGAAATAAGACTATCCTAATATAAATCTTGGTTTTACCACTTACTGTGTTACTTTAGAAAATAACAACCTTTCTGAGCCTCAGATTTCTTATCTGTAAAATAAGTATAGTGATACTTGCCCTTTAGAGTTCATGTGATGGAAGGTAGTATTTTATATAACTGGGTCATAGTACAGATCAACAAATGACAGCTACTATTACAGATGAGTGAAAAGTTAAGCTGGAGATGGCTGACAGCTGGTAGGCTCAGTGAGTATGAACTATGTCAATAGTTTTCAATTAATTTTACTAGTTTCAACTAATAATTTCACATCTAGTTGTTATGATCTGGTGTCATGCTGACTTCAAGATGAATCATAAGTAATTTTTCTCTGCTAACAGTTAAAGAACGAACATTTAAGATTGTTTTTTGAATACCACTCTCATTTACTTGTCTTCTGATATGCTTTCTTGAGTGGGAAAGAAAAGTGTGGATTAATAGTCAATTACCTGGAAAGTATGTGTATGAGAATATATCTCGTATATAAATATCCTTTATTATGTATATTAAGGTATAAAAACAGGTTGAAAGTCACTGAGTTAAGTCATAGGACCAGAAAAAGCAGCTTGTCAGGTGAGTACTGACAACACCCTTCCAGGCTTCCTGCTTCTCTCAGCATGTGTTACTCTTTGCTTTTAGAGTGTTTTGTGAAATTGCACAGCTGACAGTATGACCCACACTCTGTTTTTTCTCCACACTTTTGATTTGTGTGAAGGCATTGCCCAGGCCTTTTTCTGGGTATAGGCTAGTTGCTACTTTGATTCTATGAGGTCGATCACACTGAAAATGCCCTGGAATCCCTTAATGCAGGGGTCTCCAAACCCCGGGGCCATGGACTGGTCCTAGTTTGTGGCCTGTTGTGGGCCACACAGCAGGAGGTGAACGGTGGATGAGCCACCGAAGCTTCATCTCTATTTGCAGCTGCTCCCCAGTGCTAGCATCACTGCCTCAGCTCTACCTCAAATCATCAGGCATTATATTCTCACAGGAGCTCTGGTCGTTGGTGCCAAAAAGGTTGAGGACCGCTGCTCTAATGGCCAAGTGCCCGAGACTCCTGGCTTCAGTCAACTGGACTTTCACATTGTCCTCTGATATATGAGCTTGAGAATTACTATCAGTCGAGTGAGATCGGTTTTAGGAATATCTTCCTCAAGATACATTCAAATCGAATACTCTTTAAGCTTACGTTGAAAACCGGAAGAAGCAGACTGGCCATCATGAATGACCCCCTTCCCTAGGCTGCGTTGGGCATAACTTCTATAGGAATCTAATGTGTTGTCTTTGCTTCTTTATTTCTTCTCCTTTCTGATTTTTTCTTTATAGCTCAGGCAGAGGTACCTAGGTGTATAGCAGGCACCAAGCACATGTTTCTCCAGTATTTAAACAAATGATCAGAAAAACTTATGTTTGTTTAATCTAATTCCCGTGAGATTAAGCATAGGAAGACTTCTTTAAGGAAAACTGGAGGAAACTGTTCAGAAGGGTTTAGGATTGCACCAAAACAAACAAAGCGAAGCAATAAACAAATGAGTTCTGATCGCCCCAGAAATTATTGCCACAAGTGCTACTTATGAGTGGTTAGATAATAGGGAAAAAAGGAAAGAATGGTTATAGAGCAAGTACTACAGGCCTGGCACTATTCCAGGCATCTTTACGTTTTCTCTACTTTCTATATAGGAAAACAAAAGCACAGAAAGTATAGTTCACACAAGTAGTAAATAGGAGATCCAGGATTTGAAAACCAGATTTAACTGCTTCCCTCATCTACCCACTCACATACCCTACTTTAATTCTGAGGGATGAGGGATAGAGAATATGGCACCAGAACCCCTTTAGCTGTGAAGCAAATAATTAGGTTGTATTGCTTCGATTCAATTAAAAAAAAAAAGACTACGTCTTTAACTTGAAAAGAAATTAGGTTGGTAAAATACATTCCATTAGGCAATTGATATATTTGATTACATCAACATTAAGGGTTTATGTTTGTGGAAGGGCACCATAGACAGAATTCACTAAGAGATGGTCAGCTGGGAAGAGATGTTAGTGATGTACAGAATTGAAAAACAATTTATGTCTAAAGCATACCAGGAACTTCTCCAGTCAATAGGAAAAGACAGGAATCACAATACCAAATGAGTGAAAAACCCCTAAGGAAACTGACTTTTTAAATAGATGAGATGACTCCAACTCACTAAGAATTAGAGATGTGTAAATTAAAACAAGCACTTTTTTCATTTTTACTAAATCTGGGTGTAAATTGGATAATATTGAGTGTTAGCAAAGATGTGGGGAAGCAGGACCCTTATTCACAACTAGCAGAACTATGAACTAATCCAGGCATTGTGTGAAGCCATCTGGATGTCCTCAGTGAAGTCAAGTCTTCCTGTGCCCCATGACCCAGTAATCCCATTCCTGGGGATAGCCTCTTTTAAGTACACGTGAAGACGTGGATGACTTGTGTTCATGAGGAGATGGAGCACCTCTGTGGCGGATGCTGTCTATGGACTCTGCTGCGGCAGTCAGGAGCAAGAAGTACTCACAGCAACATGGATAAACTTTGAAAATGAGATATAGAATGAAAAAGGTAAAGAGAATGAGATCTGCTATGTAATATTATTCCAGTACATTAAAGATGAAACTATGTTTTACAAGAAAATTTTTTTTCAGCTTTATTGAGGTATAATCGACAAAGTTGTAAGATATTTAAAATGTACAGTGGGATGATTTGATATATGTATGTATTGTGAAAGGATTCTCTCTAGTTAATTAACCCACCCATCACCTCACCTCTTTTTTTTTTTTTTTTTCTTTTTTGGTGAGATCATTTACATTCTACTCTCAGCAAATTTAAATTGTACAATGCAGTGTTATCAATAATAGTCATATAACAATAGTTACCATGCTATGCATTAGGACTGTCAAACCTTATTCATCTTATAACTGAAAGTTTGTACCTTTTTACTAACCTCTCCCTATTTCCCCCAATCCCCAGCCCACTTTTCTACTCTCTGTTTCTCTATGAGTTTTACCTTTTTGTAGATTCAAAATATAAGTGATACCATGCAATATTTGTCTTTCTCTGACTTATTTCCTTAGCAATGCCCTCCAGGTTCATTCATGTTGTCACAAATGGCAAGATTTTCTTCTTTTTAGAGGTTGAATAATTTGTGTGTGTGTGTGTGTGTGTGTGTGTTCATCCATTAATGAACACAGTTTTTCTATATCTTGGCCGTTGTGAATAATGCTGCATTGAACACATGAGTGCAAATGTTTCTTTGAGATAATGATTTTGTTTCCTTCAGCTGTATACCCAGAAGTTAGATTGTTTCGTTTCCTTTAGGTATACCCAGAAGTAGGATTGCTGGACCACAGGATAGTTATATTTTGAATTTTTTGAGGAACCTCCACACTGTTTTCCATAGTGTTTATACCAGTTCACATTCCCACTAACAGTGTGCAAGGGTTCCCTCTTATCCATTTTTTATCTCAGAATTTGTTATTTCTTGTATTTTTGACAATAGCCATTCTAAAAGGTATAAGGTGATATCTCATTGTGGTTTTGGTTTGTATTTCCCTAATGATTAGTGATGTTGAGTACGTTTTCGTGTAACTGTCGACCATTTGCATATCTTCCTTGGGAAAATGTCTGTTTAGATATTTGCCCATTTTAAATTGTTATTTGTTATATTGCTATTGAGTTGTATGAGTTTCTCGTATATTTTAGATATCAACTCCTTATCGAAGATATGGTTTGCAAATATTTACTCCCATTCAAAAGATTGCCTTTTAATTTTGTTGATGGTTATCTTTGCTGAGCAGAGCTTTTTAGTTTGTTGTAGTCCCACATGTTTATTTTTGCTTTTGTTGCCTTTGCTTTTGTTGCCTTTGCTTTTGGTGTCAAATCCAAAAAAAGCACTGCCAAGGCCTATGTCAAGGAGCTTACCCCCTGTATTTTTTCTAGGAGTTTTACAGTTTCAGAGCTTACGTTCAAGTCTTTAATTCATTTTAGGTGATTTTGTGTATGGTATTTATTCCTTTTTAAATGTTTGGCGGAATTTTCTAGTGAAACCATCTTGTGCTGGACTTTTCTTTGTTGAGTGGTTTGATTACAGATTAAATCTTACTAGTAATTGGTCTGTTCATATTATCTATTTCTTCATGATTCAGTCTTGGTAGGTTGTATGTTTCTAGGAATTTATCCATTTCTTCTAAATTTTCCAGTCAATGGAGGTGTAATTGTTTATAATAGTGTCTTATGGCCATTTGTATTTTGTAGTATCAATTTTAATGTCTCCTCTCTCATTTATACTTTTATTTGAGTCCTCTCTCTTTTTTCTTGGTAATTCTGGATAATAGTTTGTCTATTTTGTTGATTTTTTAAAAAAAGCCGCTCTTAGTTTGATTGATCTTTTCTACTATCTTGTCTTTTTACTATCTATTTCATTTATTTCCACTGTGATTTTGTTAGTTCCATCTTATTAACTTTGTTCTTTATTTGTTCATTTTTTTT
>NW_006441954.1:699402-736740 GCF_000325575.1 Pteropus alecto | reverse complement strand
TTTTTTTAGTTCCATGAGCTATAATGTGAAGTTATTTATTTAAGAACTTTATTTATTTATTTTTTCAATCTGAAAATTCAAATCTTTAGCTCTGAAAATTTTTCATTATTTTTTCATGTCTTTTTTTTTTAAATTAAGTTTATTGGGGTAACATTGATTAATATAATTATATAATTTTCAGGTGTACATTATAGTTTGGCATCTATATATTACCACCCAAAGTCCAGTTTCCTTCAGCTATCATATATTTGGTCCTCTTTACCCAGTTCATCTTCCCCTTACCCCCCTATATTTAACCCCCTTTACCCCGTCTATGTCTCCCCTCCTCTCCCACCCCCTACCCTCTGGTAACCACTAGTGCATTGTCTATGACACTAAGTCTCTGTTTGTCCTGTTCATTTGTTGCTTTTAGGTTTATATCCCACATATAAGTGATATCATGTGATTTTCAACTTTTTCAGTCTTGCTTATTTCGCTTAGCATAATTATCTCAAGGTCCATCCGTGTTGTTGCAAATGGCAGTATTTCATCTCTTCTTATGGCTGAATAACATTCCATTGTATATATGTACCACAGCTTCTTTATCCAGTCATTTATCATAGGACACTTCAGTTGCTTCCATGTCCTGGCCACTGTGAATAATGCTGCTATGAACATCGGTGTGCAAATATCTTTTTGGATATGGGTTTTCAAGTCTTTAGGGTAAATGCCCAGCAGTGGTATTGCTGGATCATATGGTAGATCAATTCTTAGTTTTTTGAGGAATCTCCATACTGTTTTTCACAATGGCTGTACCAGTTTGCAGTCCCACTGGCAGTGTATGAGGGTTCCTTTTCCTCTGTATCCTCTCTAACGTTTATTATTCCTTGTCCTGTTGATTCTAGCTATTCTAACAGGTGTGAGATGGTATCTCATTGTGGTTTTGATTTGCATTTCCCTAATAGCTAGAGATGTTGAGCATCTTTTCATATGTTTGTTGACCATTGTATGTCCTCTAGGGAGAGAACTTTATTTTTTTTAATGTAGGCATTTATCACTATAAAACTTTCCTCTTAGAATTGCTTTTGCTACATCCCATAAGTTTTAGTATGTTGTATTTCTTTTTCATTTGTCTCAAGATATTTTTTGATTTCTCTTTTGATAACTTCTTTAACCCAATGGTTGTTTAGAAGCATGCTCTTTCATCTACACACATTCGTAGATTTTCCAATTTTTTTTCTGTAATTGGTTTTTCGTTTGATATCATAGTGGTCAGAAAAGATGCTTGATATGATTTTAATATTCTTTAATTCATTAAGACTTCTTTAGTGGCCTAAGACATGATCTATTTAGGAGAATGTTCCATGTGTGCTTGAGAAGAATGTAATCTGCTGCTACTGGATGGAATGTTTTATAAATGTTGAAGTTCATCTAGTCTAATGTGTAGTAAGTCTAATGTTTCCTGACTTATTTTCTGTCTGGACAATCTGTCCATTGTTGAAAGTGGGTATTGAAATTCCTACAATTATCATATTTCTACGTCATCCTTCAGAGTTGTCAATATTATACACACATACACACACACTACAAAGTTTGGTACATAAATATACACTAATTTAATATCCTCTAGATGAACTGACTGCTTTATCATTATATAATGACCTTCGTTGTCTCTTGATACACTCTTTGGATTAAAGCTTGTTTTGTCTGATATAACTTCCTCAGTTTCCTTTGGCTTTCATTTGCATGGAATGTTTTTTCCTTCTTTTCTTTTTCAGTCTATGTGTGTCCCTAAAGCTGAAGTGAGTGTCTTGTATAGAGCATATAGTTGGGTCTTGTTTTGTTTTTATGCATTCAACTACTCTATATCTTTTGATTGTTTAATGTAATTATTGATAAATATGAAATTGCTATTTTCATTATTTAATTGTTTTTTGTTTTGTTTTTTAGTAATTTTGTTTTTCTCATGCTCTCTTCTTTGGGGTTTGATGATTTTCTGTAGTGGTATGCTTTGATTCCTTTATCTTTTGTGTATCTACTATAGGTCTTCGTTTTGTGGTTACTGTGGGCTTACATAAAACATATTTATAACAGTCTATTTTAAGTTAATAACAACTGAACTTTGAACATATGAAAAAGCTCTATGTTTTTACTTTTCCTTTCTACATTTTATTTTTTATGTCACTATTTACATTTTTTACATTGCGTATTCATTAACAAATTATTGTAGTATAGTAATGTTTAATACTTTTTGTCATGTAATTTTTATACTATAGTTACAAGTGATTTATCTACCACCAGTAAGATATTAGAATATTTTGAATTTAACTATTTATTTATTTTTACTAGTGAGTTTTATACTACTTCATATGTTTTCTGTTACTAATTAGCATCTTTTTGTTTCAGGTTAAAGAACTTCCTTTTACATTTCTTGGAAGGCTGGTCTAATGGTGATAACTTCTTCAGTTTTTGTTTCTTTGGAAAACTCTATTTCTCCTCAATTGTGAAGGACGATTTTGATAGAGTATTCTTGGTTTGCAGTTCTTTTCTTTCAGCACTTTGAATATATTATGCCACTCCCTTCTGATCTGCAAAATTTCTCCTGAAAAATCTACTGACAGTCTTATTGGGGTTCTCTTGGTTACAAGTTGCTTTTCTCTTGCTGCTTTTAAGATTCTCTTCTTGTCATTAACTTTTGATAATTTAACTATAATGTATCTTATTATACGTCTCTTTAGATTTGTCTTTTTTTGTACTCCATGGGCTTCCTGGATCTGAATGTCTGTTTCTTTTCTCCAGATTATGGAAATTTTCAGCCATTATTTCTTTGAATAAGCTTTCTGTCCCTTTCTCTCTTTTTCTTCAGGGACAACTATAATGCACATATTAGTCCCTTTTATGATGTTCCATAAGTTCATTAAGTTATCTTCACTCTTGTTCATTCTTTTTTCTTTATGTTCCTCTTAGATGAATGCCACTTCTGCCTTTAGTTCTCTGATCCTTTCTTCCACATGATCTAGACAATGGTTTAACCCCTCTTTTGAATTTTTTTACTTTAGTTATTGTATTCTTCATCTCTATGATTTCTATATGATACTTTTTAATATTTTCCATATCTTTATTAAAAGTTTCACTTTGCTCATACATTGTTCTCTTGACCTTGGTGAGTATCTTTATTACCATTATTGATGACCATTTATTTTGAACTCTCTATTAGGTAAATCACTTATCTTCATTTCATTAAGATCTATTTCTTGGAGATTTATCTTGTTATTTTGTTTGGATCATTTTTCTCTGTTTCTTAATTTTTCTTGACTCACTTTGTTGGTTTCCATATAATACATTGAACAGCCACCTATCCCAGTCTTGACAGAGGTCTCTTCTAGGAGATGAACCTCAGCCATCAGCCTGGCCTAAGTTCCTGGTCATCTCTCAAGCCTTTGATTATCCAAGCAGTCTTCTTTGTTCTCTGTGGTTCCCTATAGTTGAGTGGGTGTCAAGATCTATCAGTATCCCAAAGGGAAGGATTGCATTTGACAACTAACTGCAGCGTGATTGAAAGCCAGACCCACAGACAGCAGCTGGGAAAGCATGTAGTTAAGTCCCTTCCACAGAGAAATTAGAATATGGGCTTTTTTACCTGCTCCCCCTGTGATGGACCTGGGTGTATATCTGTGGGGTAGTATTTCTGCAACCATTAATAACTGTTTTTTGCTGCAGTCCTGTGGAACTTGCAAATATAAGTCTTGTTGACTCTCAGACCTAGAGGATCTGAGAGTCCATCTCTTAAGCAGCAGCAACTAAAACTATGGCACCAGACATGTGTATAAGCTCTTTCCAGGGAGATACTGGTGACTTGATGTCAGCTAGAGGGAGCAGGCAGGGGAGTGTCCACCAAATTCCCTTGTTTCCAGGGAGGAATGTAGCTAGCCCCTAGATACATGCTAAATTAGAAGCCTGACCCAAAGACAGCAGCTTTGAAAGTATGCTCATGGATCCCTTTCAAGGGAAGATTGAGACATAGGTAATTTTACTTGCTTTCTCTGTGCTGAGCCCTGGTTAAGCCTGTTAAGAACTACTTTGTTTGCTGAAGTCCTATGGGCCTTGTGAATGGAAGCCTCCTTGCCTCTCAGAGCCAGGCAACCTGGGCATCCATCCCTTGAGCAGTAGTATAAAAGCTGGGGCACAAATATGTGTACAAGCTCCTTCTAGGGAGATACTGGTAACTTAGAGCAGGCTAGAAGGAGATGGCAGAGAAGGTGTCTGCCAATTTCTCTGGTCTCTGGGGAGGACTGCTGTCTGCCCATCTATGTGTACTGATAAATGAAAAGCTTGACCTTCGGAAAACTGCTTTCAAAGTATGAGGATAGGCCCCTTTCAGGGCAAGACTGAGAAATGGGCACTTTTTTCTGTTTCCTTTGCACTGGGCCCTGAGGGGATAGCTGTGGCAAGTCCTCCGGTGGTCATTAACAATTTCTTCTTTGTTTCCTGTAGTTTTGTGGTCTCATGGATGCAAACCTAATTGTTTTTCAGAGTTAGGTGTTTTGGGGGTCCATTTCTTGGATGAGAGTCTTAAAAGTTGGAGCATTAAATGTGGGATCCAGACCCTTTATTCCTCAAGAAGAAGCTAGGATTTGGGAGTTCCCTCTCGATTGTATGGCACTCTGACAGGGGTGGGTTTTACAGTGAGAGTGTGGCTCAGCTTTTCCTGTTTGTTTCAATGTGGGTATTTTCTCATTCGCCTGATGTGTAGGGGTCATTCAGCTAGTTTCTGGAGTTTTTAGAGATAACTGCTGTATATTTTGTGTGTTTGTGGGAAGAGGGGAGTTTAGGAGCCTCCTATATCACCATCTTGGTCAATCCTTTCCCAAAAAGCTTTTTAAAGAAAGCAAATAGATATGGTTATTAACTTCTAACATATCCAATTTTTGAGGTTTAAACTCCTGAAAAATACATATGGAAATATCACATAAATTTTTCTTAAGAGATGAGTAGGTCACTTTATCAGATGTATTTCTGATGTGTAAAAGCTTTTATGTATCTAAAAATCTTTTAAATGCATTGAAGATTAATGGAATATATAGAAGAAGTCTATAATGTTTTTATTAGAGAAAAAATTTTTTTTAAACAGAACAAATACTATTATATTTACTTGTTTCTTGCTTTGTCTTTTTGCACTTATGATTTATTAATACAAAACAAGTCAGTTTTTTTTTCCCTGAAAAACAAAGGTAATGACCATTTATTTGATGAAGCCCTCTATGTTCTCTCAAAGATTTTATTACATGCTTCATTTTTCAGGAAGGATGACTGAGAGATGGTGAAGTTACAAGGTAAAAATTAGGGTGAATATTAATTGGCTCATTGTATGTGGATGTCGTGATTTGCAAGGCACTTTTCTTTTTGTGTAAATTTCCTAAAGATGGATTAGGAAAAGTAAATGAATATATACCTGTGTGGTGGAAATCTACCCTTATCTTAAATGAAACAAACAGACATATCCAGTGGAGGGTACAGGAAAGAGCCTGGTTGCAAGCGTGTTGCCAGAAAACTGGCAGAGATAAAGGCAGGGACATCTTGAATGGATGCCAGAAAGGCAGAACATCTTTGTGAGGGTCACTACAAGTGGCGGGTAGGTATGGCTGGAAGTGCTTGACACCGACTCCAAGGAAATTAGAAGTGACTGGTTCTTTTCAAGCGACCAAAATCATCTACCAGGATCCTGAAGTGGTGGCAGCTCCAGTTTTGAGGTATGAAGACACAAATCTCAGGGTCAGGGATTTCTATTGAAGGATGACATCCGCCTATCATTTCACAGTGATCTAGCATCTGTACATCATTGAAAAGTAAATCTAATCAGATTTAGCACCCTGACTGTGCAATGTAGAATGCCTTCCACGTTTGCAGCTAAAGACTTCTCATTGCACCCAGCTCAGTTCCACGGTGACGCTGGGGGCTGGTTTCTGGCTGCAACTATGAAATCTATTGGATTATACGTCATTCATTATGTAAAGGATATTTGTCACTTATTTTGACAGCTTAGCATCTTCTTCTGTTGGGAAATGTATTTGAGCCTGTCTCCCTCTATGATGCAAGATTTTCAGAAATTTAGTTTCCCAGCCTCCCTTTTAATTAGGACAAGGGCATATAACTTAGAATTCACCAATCAAATGTAGCTGCTTTGAATCTGGAGTCGGGAACTAGGAGTACTAAATAGCTGGGATAGAAGAACGTGAGGAATGATAACATGAGTTTTCAAGGGCAATAGTAGTAACAGCACAATGTCTGTATACACTGGCTAGTGTCGCTCGTGGTGGTGATTGTAGTGGAGTGTCTGGGGTTCAGAGGTGACAATGTCCTCAGTGGTCTGGTTTTGTGGTTTGGGGATTTGGGCTCTGGGCTCTGGTACAGGTTAATGCATTAGCTTCCCTTGTTCTTAACTGTTTTCTGAGTCTGGCCTTCCTGGAATCTGTGAACTATCCAGTAACCTTTCAATAAATTTGTTTTCTGCTTATGTCAGCCAAAGTTGGTTTCTGTTTTAACCAATAAAGCTGACTGATACAGGATGCATACCCAAGTTTCTGATGGTAATTGCTTTCTGGAATCAAGTTTGTGGCTTGTGGTTTATACACATCTTATTTGTCTCTGAAAATATCTAAACCTATTTTATAAATAACATAATATTTTAAACTCTGTGACTTCAAAGTTGTATTTTTAGGTTATTCAAAAAATCAACCTTTAATGAACAACCATTATGTGCCAGATGTTATGCTAGAAATGAGGTTGGCGAATGGTTCCTGGTCTCATGGTGCTCCCTGTCTGAGAAGGGAAATGTATACTAGAAAATGGGGAATTGCAATTACTGTGAAATAACAGTGGGCTACAGGAAAGTATAGGAAGATCATCCAACCCAGTCCTATGGGAGAGTGAGCAATTGCATATAGTATATCTTTACCCGAATGTTCTACTTTTGTCTTAAACTTATTTTGTTTTCTATTTCTGCCCCATCACTTCATTTCTGTGTTATTATATTTCCATTATGACACCATTATTCTCTAAATCACCTAGACCTATACCTAGAGGGTAACTCTTTCACCTTCATTCTCTATGTTCACTTAGTTACAGACTAAAGACACATACTTGCAAACCACATCTAAAACAATAGTTTCATGAATAATTTATGCCATGGTCTTTGTTATATTCTATTTTATTTTGTGCTTCAAAAAATGAATGCTACTTGCAACTTACTAATTTGATTTCATGACTCACTGCTTCATTACCCATTCTTGAAAAACTCTTTCTTATATATATATTCAAACTTTTACTTCCAACTAGATCTGTTATTTTTATTTAAACATGACTCTCCTAAGCTTAAATAGTATCAACCACGAACCAACCTTCCTTCAACCCACTTTCCTCTAATCTCTAGTCTCACTACAGCCCAGAAGATGTCCATTTTCTTCTCCATTCACTTAGATTTAGCTTTCGTCACTAGTATACCAGAGAAATGGCTTTTTTTCTAAGGTCACTAGCTATCTCCGTATTTCTAAATCCAGTGGATATATTTTAGTGTTTTTCTTGCTGACCATCTTCCTCCTTCAGAAACATCTTCCTCCTTCCTTAACATGGTTCTTGTAGCCCCCACCTTCTGGTTTATATTTTATTTATCTTGTCTTGCCTTTTCTTGTCTTCTTTTCAGGCTAACCTTCTTCCATCTGGCCATTTAAACTTTCTCAAGACTTCAACCTAAGTTTTTTCTCACTCTGTAGACTCAGGCTCACAGCCTTAACTTCCATCTACATATTGATGTCTCCGGAACAGATATCTCCTGCTCCAGGATTTCTCAAACTTGACATTATTGACATTTGAGGCTGGATCATTCTTCTTTGTAGAGGAGCTCTTCTATGCATTATAGGATGTTTAGCAGCATCCCTGGCCTCTGCTTACTAGGTACAAGTAGCAATCCCTTTTCTTCTAGTCTGACAACCAAAATTTCTCCAAATATTGTCATCTCTTCCCTTGAGGGCAAAGTCATCACCAGTTGAGAATCATTGTCTTGCCCTGACCTCTCATCTGCAGGCTAGGATGCATTTCAAATAACCTAATGAACATTTCCACTTGGGTGTTTCAAAGACATCTTAAATTTACCATATTGAAATTGAATTTAACTTACCTATTAATCCTAGTCAAATTACCTATCAATCCTGATCCTCTTCTAGTAATATATTCATCTAGTGCCTCAAACCACAAAGCTAAAATCATGCCTGATATCTTCTTTACCTTTCATCACCATTTTTCTCTTTCTAAGCTCAAAACTCATGGAAATCACTGGAAGTTAAGAAACCCTTGGCTCTTTTCCTCCATTCTTTCCTCTATGCTCTGTGCAAGTTTGATTATTTTTCTCTTTAGCAGTCTTCCAATTTTTCCCTTTTTTCTTTTTGGTACTGACCCTCCCACTTTGTACTTGAATTATACCAACAGCCTTTTTACTACTCTCCTCTGGCTCCAATCTCCCCTTCCTCCTGTCTAATATTCATATAAAACTAGAGATCTCTTCCTGAAATTCTGTCCATAATTTTAAAACTCTATGTTTATTATTCATTTCTCTACTTGATAACCAAAAATTAACCCTGAATATTTTTGTTGTTGTTGAGATTCTTCAGTCTGGTTTGTATAGCTCTCCTAATCTGGTACTTCTCCATCAGGACCTATTGCTGGCCGCCACCCAAATATGCCCTCTGCTGTTGCCATACTGATCTCATCAGTATCTCATCTGGATATTTGTACCTGATGTTCTCCCCATCTGAAACTCTCTCTCCTCTCTTTCAGCCACTGAAATCTTCAAGCTCAAGAACTCTTCTCTTAGCTAATCTGCTCCACAGAGTGCTATCTCCTCACTAACTCTCAAACTTTTAGTCAGTACCAAATTTGTTCTTAATTGCTTAGTTTCTTTTTAATTTTAGGACACTAGGTTTTCTACTTGATTGCAATTTATTGAACACAAGGTCTTCATCTTACATGGTATCTGCATTTCCCATTTCAGAATGGGAATGATCAGAATGAGAGGCACATTGTACATGATTAATAAATGTTTGAATAAATGTCACAAGGTTTTAAAAACTTTCTAGAGAAGGCAGAAAGCCTCTTTCAGTCCTTTCCCCCCAAGAAGTTCTTAATACCCTTACGGGCTTTCTTATAGGTTAAACCTCATTTTCTTGTTTTGAGCTCGTATAAAGTTAAAAACTTACCTTTTTATGAATATAAAATCATATATCCTCCTTTCACCTTATTGAAGTGATGTCTTAAAAATATTGCAGTAAAATTTTAAATGCCTTTATTAAAACAATTTACTCTCTACTTACAAATTGTAAGACTGTTCTCTTAAAATCACTTTTGGAATACTTTTTTTTTTCTTTTTCTTTTTTAAAAAAGAATATGAAATGTAAGTATCATTGGAAACCAATTACACTTGGGGCCAATGTCTACAGAACAAAATAAACAAACTCAAGAGAATGAGCTTATATCTGAACAAGGAGTAGGCATTCTGATTAGGCTCCCATAATCATTTTCTGTGGAGGTGGGTTTTAATATTTGAAGGTTAGCAAACTGAGTGCAGTGTATGAAAACAGCCTACTCTTGCTCAGAAAATTTCTTTGGGAGGGTTGTACTGGCTCTCAGAGGAGAAGACTGAGGGGAAACTAGTTTCTGCCAGTGAGATGCTAGTTATCCATCCAACCCCATCAATCAATAGTGGATGTCAGAAATGAGATTGAATGTCCTAATTTCTCTGATAATGAAGGAAATGAAGATATCCTGGAGAATGTCTAGAAGCAGAAAAAGCTTTGGATTTCAACATTCTCCCCTAGAGATAGATTCTGCAATGTTTTCTATAGGATTATGCTTAGTATTCACCCTCAAACATTCTCTAAGGATCTCAAAGAATTTTACAAATAGCATCCCATTTACTGTGTCTCTTTGGCAGAAGAAACATGTGGGCTCTTTTCCAGATTTTGGATATAAATAAATAAGGTTCATATTCAGATTTAAATAAAATTTATCTAGCATCATGTGCTAGACACTATGCTGTTTCTATAGTTGCAGCTTTCATGAAATTTTCTCAGTAACATTTTGAAATAGATATTGACATTTCCATTTTACAGGTAAGAGAACTGAGGCTCAGAAAAGTTATGTAGTTTTTCAAAGGCATCTTGTAAGAATCATGTTTCTGGATTAAAAATGCATGTTATTTGACTTCAGGTCTAATATTTGTTTTACACTGCCCTAGACAAAATCTTGGAAATGTGCCACAACTATGCAACTCAAGTTCTTTTCCAGCTTAAAATTAACAACTACTTGAGATAAAGTGAATGTGCTATTCTATGGCTGTTTTGTATATGTGAACTAAATGGCATGTGACCCATGTAATTTCAAGTTACACAAACTGACTGAGTTTTGATGGTGATTTTTTTCAGACTATATGAACTCATGCATTTGCACAAAGTGCACAGATAAAGTAGTCCTAGCCGATTATAGATCAGGGCTTCCACATTTAAGGACCTCAAGACACATGAAGGCTGTACTTGTGCTTAAATTGATCATTATAGCATACTTCTGTTTGCTCTAACTAGTTTTGAGATTAATATTAAGCAGGGAAGATATTTTCATATTTGTTTCTGGCTTTTCATTCCTTGATCATTACTTATAGCCAATCCACACCATTCTGTGATCTGCCTGACCCTCGAAGACATTTAGTTTGAATTCCTGATTAAAGCCTTCAGAATCCATTATATTTTCACTTTAGGGTCTAGTAGTTTCATTGCCTGAGAGATTTAGGCTTCACCTTCTTAGAAGACAATGTAATCATACAACTGATTAATTTCACTATAGGCTAGACTGTGCTAGGTGCAGAGGATAGAGTTATATTTAAAATAGAGTTCTTAGCCTCCAGGATTTCACAGACTAGTGAGAAGATAGATGTGTAAAAATATATACCATGCAACACAAGAGGTTTGCACAGATAAAGAGACTGTACACTGAAGGTATATACAGGTAAAGAGTGAAGGCTTCAACAGAGCAGGTAAATTCTGAATTGTGTCTTGAAATTACAATAGCCATTTGCTAAGGTAGGCAAGAAAAGATGTTTTTGATACATGAGAAAGCATAAATATTAAAGTATGTGGCTTGATAGGGTATGAACAAGCTGTCTGGTTGTGATTGTGATGTGCATGGGAATAATGCTAAAGGTGAAGTAAGAATGCAAAAGATCTTACATGTTGTACTAATACATTTAGATTTTATTTGCTAGGTAATGGGGAATTATTAAATGATTTTAGTTCATGGAGTAATATGATCACATTTGTGTATTTGGAAGAAACTCTTTGAAGTTAAAATTAGAAGGGAAAGACAATCAAGTCAGAAATCATGTTGTGAGTTTACGGACCAGATAAGAAATATCAGGGCTTGAACTAATAAAATGGCAAAGCATGAGAAGCATAGTTTCAATGGATCATTAAGAGCTAGGATGGACCAGGTTGAGTAAAAGATAGAGGAGTGCTTACGTACAGTGATCTAGGTTGAAAATGGACTGCTGCTGTACTTTGGTCCCACTCAGGGGTAACTGTAAAAGACAGGAGTAAGGGAAACATTTTCCCAGAGGATCTAACTTCAGGCAGTATATTTCATTATCCACTTTGTGTGGAGAGATGAGTGGCCTGGGATAAAGACAAACATAAACTTGTTGATTGTGGTGAATTGTTTGGTTGGTTGATCAGGGTCCTAAATGGAGCAAGACAGGAAGATTAGAGACAAGAAGATTGGGGAAGAAAAATATGGAGTGACCTATGGGAGTGGACACAAAATATGATCTTTGTATTATATGTTAAGGTCTACCAGAAAGAACCTCCTGTAGAATAACACCAAACAACCAAATGAACAGGATCATGTAGACAGTAGATATTGGCCAGCCTCTGTCCTTGTCTTTCCTTGCATTTGCACAACAGACTCATGAATGAAGTAGATAAGGTGGTAGAGAAAGAGGTCTTACAGGAATCTCCTCTCACTAAGGCTGGTCTACTTTCTTCTGTTGAGTATCTGACCTTCCAGTAAAAGAGACCAATGCTGAACTTCTTGATACAGTCCCATATCTTGAGTATCATCTAACTATTTGGAGACAACTTTGATTAATTTAACTATTCTACCTTAGAAAGGAAAACCTTTTATTGATTCAGACTGACACACATTCTGAGAGTGAGTTTGCCTGTCTGCCTGCCGGGCCTGAGCCCAACATCACCATCTGAGGCCTCATAAAATGTCTGATTTCCTGGTATATGATGCCACATAACATTGCCTCAGATCAAGGGACCATTTCACAGCAAAGGAATGATGTCATTGGGCACGTGACCAAGGAAACTGCTGGTCCTTCCACTTAGCATACTATCTAGAAGGGCTTTTTAAAGGCACAACTGAGACCTCAGCCTAGGGTGACACCTAGTGAGGATGCTATGTTCTCCTTTAGTGTGTAATATATGCCTAAAATCTTAGACCATTTTATGGTGATGTGTCCCCAATCATAAATCCAATAATCAAGAAGTGGAAATAGGAATGGTTTCACTTGTAATCATTCCAGTGACCCATTTGAGAAATTTTGTGTTTCTTATCCCTTTGACTTTAAGTTTGTGTGTCTAGAGGTCCTGAGTTCCAGCGGTGTTACACATCCTTTAGGGGACACAATGAGAGTCCCACAAAACTTAAATCCATAAATACCTCTTGGCCACTTTATAATCCTACTGTTAGAAGACCACTGAACAAGAGTAATTGAATCTGATTATCATGAAGAATTGGGACTGTTGTACATATTGCGAGCACAGAGGAACATGGTTAGGATTTAAGTGTTCTACGAAGGTATCTTTTAACTGTTAATGGCAAAGTTCAGCAACTATGGTCTAATAAGGACCAGGGCTCAGAATCCTGAGGGAAGAGGATCTGGGTAATCTTACAAGGCAAGCCACCTAGACCTGCAGGGGTCCTACCCAAGGTAGAGGGGAATATAATATGGGTAATGAAGGAGGTAGATGATGGATATCAGTTATGGTCTCAGGACCAACTATAGTACTGGGGACAGACAGTAATTTCTGCCACTAACTTTTATCTTGGCAGATTTCTAGAAATTGTGACCACTAGAGTTCTAGAGAAGTTGTGTGTGGTTAGTGTGAACCAATATGAGAAGTAAGTAGATCTAAGCAGTACAAGTGTTGAATTAGTTACCTCGCCTTGTTTAGATCTTCTCCAGTGCAGCAGTCCCACAGTTTCCTGTCCTCTAAAGACTAGTGACAGCCCCTTCTCCAGAGCATTGTATTCTGCTGAACAGGAGGCATTTTTTCCAAGAGATGTATCTCCAATCCCTCTCCAGGAGGAGCCAACAGCCAACTGAGGATATTAGAGGCTGGTCACCTTAAGTTAAGGTGCTACCACTAGTTAGCAGAATACATATTTTCATTTAGCATTTTTTCCTATCCTACTTTCCTCACTTCCTTTCTCATGAGAGAAGACTACTAGCAAATCGTTTGAACAAGAATTCTAGTCTCAGGCTCTGTCTCTTAGGAAACTGATGAGTCAGGAGAGCTAGCTTGGAGGGATATATATGGAATGAGAAGCCCATAAGTAATAGTGGATGGTGTAAATAGATGAAAACGCTTAGGGAGAGCAGATAAAATGCTCAGGGAGAGCACTAGGTTTGGATGGGAGTTCAGAAAAAGAATTTAGAGAGAAGATAGCAAAAGAGAGAGAGAAGGAAGCAGTGAGAAAGTAGTAGAAAAGTGTGAGAGTATATTTCAAGTCTTATCAGCTTTTCTGACTTATAGCAACAAGTGCCTAACTCCTGTCTTGGATGTAGAAGCCAAAGAAGAAAGTTTAACAAAAAAGATTGCCAATTATAATGATGAGAGATGAGAAGAGGCTGTCAGATGTGGTGACTGGAAATTCTCTGGTATCCTTAGAAGGAATAATTTAGAAACTGTGTATTTATGGATCAGTTGATATTTATGATGCCACTTATGGATTTTATGCTCTGCTCCCACCTGCTTTTCAACACTGTTCAATATGACATTTTTGCTAAACTCAGATTGAGGGTATAGGGGCCAACTGGAGTAGCTGAAAGATTTCTATGTTCTATGCGATGCTGAGCATAAAGATTTATTGGTCTATGAAAAAATAATGTATTATTTTGTAAGTGATGTTGTAACAAATGGCAGGCCATCTGTTAAAAAAAAAAAAAGTGGACTTTAATCTCACTTCTGACATTTAAATTAATTCCACGTAGACCAAAGTTTTAAACATAAAAAATGAACTCAGGGTTAAAAAAATAGGCAAAGTTTTTATAGTTTGAGTATGGGGAGTAGCTAAGCTAAGTAAAATAAAACTCAGTAACCATAGATGAAAATAGTACATAAAAATTTAAAATTTTTGCAAGACAAAAATAATAGTGTTTAATAATAGCTAAGGTTTGAATACTGTATGTGTGTTTTACAAGTACTATCTTATTTATTTTACTAACCAAATATTTGAGATAAATATTATTGTTATCCTCATTGTAAATTAAGTCATCAGAGAGATTAGGCTAATTTTCTACATTACAAAATAGAAAGAAGTAGAGTTACAATTTCACCTAAGTGGTATGCTTCCAGTCTGTGCTTTATTTTTAACTTTTTGTTTTGAAAAGGTTTAGACCTACAGAAATGTGCTGAAATTGTATAATGAACTCTTATATATCCTTTACCCAACTTTCTCTAATGTCTATATCTTACAGAAGCATAGAATTATCAAAACTAAGAAATTAATATTATTATAATACTATTATCTGAACTATGGACTTTATTAGAATGTCCTCAGTTTTTCACTAACATCTTTTTCTGTTCTAAGATCCAGTCTAACATCTGATATTGCATTGAGCTATGATATCTTTGTGGTCTTCTCCCAAGCTATAACATTTTCTTCAGTCTTTCATTACCTTGACACTTTTGAGCATTATTGGTCAGGTATTTTATAAAATATTCATCTATTTGTGTTTATCTGATATGTTCTGATGAATAAATTGTGATTGTACATTTTTGGCAATAGTATCACAAAGGTGATGTGGCTTATGAGTGCATGAGATGATAGTATGTCTTAAAGGTTAACTTTTATTATTTGCCAGGTTTCTCCAGTATAAAGTTAATATTTTTCCCTTTTGAATTAATAAATATTTTAGAGGAGACCCTTGACAATATGCAAATATCTTGTGTCTCTTTAAAATTTTAGCCATTAATTTTAGCATTCATTTGTTGATCTTGCCTGCAGTAATTGTTACAGTGATTTTTTTAATGATGATATTTCTATTCCTTCTACATTTATTAATTCAAATTCTTTTATAAGGAAGAATTGTCCTTTCTCTCTATTTATCTATCTATCTATCTTTTATTTATTTATTTATTTATTTATTTATTTATTTATTTACTTACTTACTTACTTATTTATTTACTTATATCTCAGTAGGATTTTAGATTTGGAACCGGTTCTTATGTTATTCAGCATATCTTCAAGATAGATAATGAGTTGTAATTGTAATTCTTTAAAGGGACTCTGATAGGACTAGCTGCAGAGTGGTGACTTCAGAATCTGCATGCTATGTTCTATTTTTCTTTACTCTCCTTTGTACTTTTTGCCTTTTCGATCATTTATATTGTAAGCTCCATTTCAGAATAGGTAATGCTACAAAATAGAGGAGAAAAAAGAAACTCAAGTAAAATGAGGATTTCCCTTTGTCTCACATATATTTTCACCTAAACTTAACTCTTCCCTATTTCAATAAAGTCTTTTTTGTTCTTTCTTCCTTCTTTTCTTCCTTTCTTCCTTCTTTCCTTCCCTCTCTTCTTCTCTACCTCCCTCCTTCCCTCCCTGCTACTTCCTTCTTCCCTTCCTCCCTCCCTACTTCATCCATCTCCCTCTCCATTCCTCCCTTTCTTTCTTACGTCCTTGCTTCCCTCCATCCTCTCAGCACTGGCACCAAAAAATGGTAGAGGATAATCATTTGTTTTCCCTGCACCATAAGTAGAATCAACTAGTTTTCAAAGGATCTCTGGTTATTTTTATTAAAGAATAGTATTTAGAAACCAAGATCTTGGTGGCCCCTTCCTTCATTTCTGAAGTATATTTTACACTGGATATAGAATTCTAGTTGATTTTTTTTCTTTCAGAATGTTATACATGTTCCATTATCTTCTGGCTTGTATTGTTTCTGATGAGAAGATAATGTTGGTTTTCTTTTATCATTGTTATCCTATATCAAACATTTCCTTTTTCTCAGACTGCTTTTAAGATTATCTACTTATCTTGATTTTCACCAATTTCATTATATACATGTTTCGCTGTTTGTTGTTGTTGTTGTTGTTGTTTTATGTTTATTTTTCCATGGGTTTATTGAGCTTTTTGGACTTGTGGTTTTATTATTTTCATCAGTTTTAGAAAAAATTTTGGACTTTTTTTTCATGTTTTTTCCCTTCATCTTCACCTTCATGTATTTCAATGAATACATATTAGACCACAATATATTGTCTCACAGGCCACTGAGCTCTGTTCATTTTTTTTTCAGGTTTTTTTTTTTTTCTTTTTGTGCTTTCATTTGAATATGTTTCTATTGTGATGTCTTCAAGTTCATCAGTCTTTTATTTTTCAATATCCAAACTGCTGTGAATCTCATCTAGTAATATTTTTCATTTCAGATATTATAGGTCTTTTTTATTTTTGAATGCTTTATTTGTTTTTTTTTTATTTCTTTAATTTCTATCATATATATATTTTTTTCTTTTAAATCCTTGAATAAATTTATAATAGCATTTCTAAAGCCCTAGATGGCTAATTACATTATCTTTGTTATTTCTTTTTGGTTTTCTTTTGTAGTTTTTCCTGCTTCTGGGTCTTATTTTTCTATTTTCATTATATGACTGGTAAATTGTGATCGGATGATTGACATTGTCAATACCATGTTATAGAGTATCTCTATTTTGTTGGTCTTCCTTTAAAGAGTTTTGAAGGATGATTTGGTATGTAGTTAATTTTCTTTCAGATCATCTCAATACATTTGAGGATTTACAAATATTATTTTAATTTACTTTTCATTGTGAGAATAAAATTTACAGCTTAACCTTTTTTAAGTGAATAATTCAATAGCATTAAGTATATTCACATTATTGTGCAAACATTGCTACTATTCATCTATAGAACTTTTACATCATCCCATACCAAAACTATACTCATTAAACCAAAACCCTTCCAACTCCCCGTGACTATTATTTTGCTTTATGTCTCTAGGAAATTGAATTTGCTAGGTGTCTCATGTAAGTGTAATTATACAATATTTGTCCTTTGTGTCTGGCTTATTTCACATAGCATAACATCTTTGAGGTTCATCCATAATAGTAGCATAGATCAGAATTTTATTTTTTTCAAGGCTGAATGACTATGTATATGCTATAGTCTTGTGTCTTCTTCATTTTCTTTTAATAGAGTCTTATAGTTTTCATTACATAGGTCCTTCACATATTTTGTTAGGTTTATTCCTAGGTATTTTATTCTTTTTGTTGCAATTGCAAAAGGAATTGGTTTTAAATTTCTTTTTCTGACTATTATTAGAGTATAGGAATGCTGCAGATTTTTGAACATTCATTTTGTATCCTAAAACTTTGCTGTTTTTGCTTATTATTTCTAGTAGTATTCTTGTGGAATATTTAAGGTTTTCTATATAGAGAATCATGTAATCTGCAAATAGTGACAGTTTGACTTCTTCATTTCCTATTTGGATGCCTTTTATTTCTTTTTCTTGCCTGATTGTACTTGCTAGGACCTCCAATATTATATTGAATAACAGTGGTGGTAGTGGACAGCCTTGTCTTGTTCCAGATCTTAAAGGAAAGGTTTTTAGTTTTTCACCATTAAGTATGATGTTAGCTGAGGGTTTCTCATATATGGCCTTCTATACCTATTTTATTAAGTGTTTTGATCATAAATGAATGCTCTTATCTTGTTGAAGGCTTTTTTTTGCATCTGTTGATATGATCATATGATTCTTATTCTTATTTTGTATGTGTTGTACCACATTAATCAATTTGCATATGTTAAACCATCCCTGTGCCCCTGGGATGAAGCCCACTTGATCATGGTGTATAATCATCTTAATGTGTTGCTGTGTTTGGTTTGCTAGTATCTTATTTAGGATTTTTGCATGTGTGTTCATGAGAGATATTGGTCTGTAGTTTTCTTTTTTTGTTATCTTTACCAAGTTTTGGTATCAGGGTAGTATTGACCTCATAAAATAAGGTAGAAAGTATTGCCTTCTCTTTGATTTTTTGGAAGAGTTTGAGAATAGGTATTAAATCTTTGAACATTTGGTGGAATTCACTGGTGAAGCCATCTGGTTCTGGATTTTTACTTTCCGATAGGTTTTTGGTGATTGTTTCAATTTCCATACTGCTGATTGGTCTATTTAGATTTTCCAGTTCTTGATTCAGTCTAGAAAGGTTTTGTATTTCTAAGTACTTGTACATTTCTTCTAGGTTATTACACTTAGTGTTATATAATTTTCCATTGTATTCTTATATGATCCTTTGGATTTCTGCAGTATCTATCATACTTCTCTTTCATCCCTGATTTTATTTGTGTGCTTTCTCTTTGTTCTTTAGTGAGTCTTGCCAGAGATTTGCCTATTTCCTTAATCTTCTCAAAGAACTCAGTGTGGATCTCTTTGAATTTATCATATTTGAACTTCATTGTGCTTCTTATATTTGTAGATTCCAATCTTTCATCAAACGGGAAATTTTTGGCTATTATTTCTTCAGATAATTTCTCTGTCCTCCTTTCTCTCTCTCACCCCACCTCTCTCTCTCTCTCTCTTTCTTCACCGTCTGGGACTTTCATAATGTATGTATGTTGGTTGGCTTGCTGATGTCACACAAGTCCTTTAGTTTCTGTTTACTTTTCTTCATTTATTTTTCTTTTTGTTCCTGAAATGCAATAATTTCAAATGTTTTATCTTCAAGCTTGCTAATACTTTCCTCAACCTGCTTAAATCTATTGTTGAACCCCTCTAGTAGGTTTTCAATTCAGTTTTTGTATTTTTCAGCTCCAGAATTTCTTTTTGGTTCCTTTATATACTTTCTATCCCTTTGTTGACATTTTATTCATATATCGTTTTACTAATTTTCTTGAGTTTTTTGTTCCTTTTTTTCTTTAGCTCTTTGAGCATATTTAAGACAATTTTTAAAAATTTGTCCTGTAAGTCCTATGCTTGTGCTTCTCCAGAAACTATTTCTGCCAATTATTTTTCCTTTATTTGGATAGTCTATGTTTTTCCATTTCTTTGTATGCCTTGTGAATTGTTTTTGAAAATGTAAAATACAACTATTTATGCCAGTCTTTGCAGACTGTCTCTATACCAGGCTGTCATTCACTAATTAGCTGGACATGCTCTGAGCCTAGGGATCAGCCCACGGTGAAAGCTTAAGGCTTTTTCAGTTTTTTTTTTTTTTTTTTTTTGAGCACGTGTCTTACCTTGGCATATGTGTATCTTTTTCAATTTCCTGATATGAATGGCTACTTTTGAATGTTAATTTTCCAAGGAGTCTTACCCCAACTTCTCCTTGGGGCTTTAGATGTTCTATTGCTAATCTCCACCATTAGTATCTTGACCTAGGGAATCTGTGAGTTTGTAGTCCCCTCACAGTTTTCATGACTGATGCTGGCAACTTCTCTTGCTTAAGATCCAAGTTAGGTAAGATAGAGACCAGTCCTCAGGCAGCCCCTGGATGGGTTAGAATATTGAATTTTAGGTCTACTCTACTCCTTCTGAGTTGAGGGAGGAAATTTGAAGGTAGGATGCCATCACTTCTAGACCAATACTTACTGTGCCAGAGAGTGAGTGGGATAAAGATTAGGAAAAAAGCCAGGAAATTTCCTTCTGGTTTAAAAGTAGTTTTTTGTTTTTTGTTTTTTTTTCTGGATTGTCTATTTTCTTTGTTCCCACAGAACTTTGATTTTCAGAGCTCCCGTGAGGTTATTTCAACCAGTTTCTAGGTTTTTTTTTTTTTTTAAATTTTTATTTTTTTTTTTTTTTTATTTATTTATTTATTTATTTATTTATTTAGGTATTTCTACGAGCAAACGAAGCTTGAGTTTTCCTAGTACACCATTTTACCTATGCCATTTTCCTGAAGGACTTTTAAAACTTTGTTTTGGCAGGTTGCTCGACTTTATTTTCAAAGTGTCATCATTTTGGGGATTCTTTATTGTATTCATGTGTGTTAAAAAAAATCTCTCTCCCCTGAGTAGCTAAAACCACATTATCTCTAATCAGTGTGATTTGTGGAATTTATTCATCTTATGATTTTCTGGTAAATCTTTCACCAGAAGATTTACACATTCTAAACACGTTCTAAACACATTTGCACCTTAATATTCAGCAATAGTTTTGAGAGATATCATATGCTGATTATTAGAGACATTTCTTTATATTAGAGATGTATCTTTTCCAATAATCTATCCTGCAAATTGCAGTCATCTCAGCATCCATGAACTCTTCTTTGTCTCCTTGGCTTGTGGAAACCACCATGGTTTCTCCCTCCCTGCACTGGAATTCAGATAATACACACAAGTAGAAATTCAGGGTTGATCTTGATTTTTTTTCTTTTTCATTGTTTACATTCCTTAATGATTAGCTTTTGTCCACTCTCAGAAAATATATGTTTTACATATAATTTCCTGTTTTATAATTATATACAATAGGCAAATTTAGCATGATTTACTTGGTCATGGGGTGGAAGAAGTCTACCAATGGTTTTTACTATTGTGAACACATATTCAACCTTGTTCATAATTAAAGCAAAGTAAATTAAAATGTACTTTTTCCTTTTTACATTTATAGTTATAAAATTGGGACCTTTATGTACAGGGTCGCAGTAGAGCCATTTTGACAATCTTCCCAATTTACAATGCCCAGAACACAGACTTGCATATAGTAAGTGCTCAATGTGTTTGTCAAAAATCCCCTAAGTAATCAAGAGATATATCTGTGCAGAAAATAATCCAGAAGATATAGATTTGGAGCCTAGATGCAAATGTTGAGCCATCTCACCTTGGCAGTCAGTATGCTTCTATTTCTAACTCCATTGCTGCAGCTTCTAGATTGTGATTTGTTCTCTGCTTGGTCATCCTTTAAGGCCTTTACTCCTGAATTGCCTTGGGCAGTCTAGAAAAATTACGGCTTCCACTGCTATAGCTAACATATCCAAGAAAGAGACATAATTATTTCCTGCAGAGACTGGACTGTATGTATAAAATATAAGAAAGACTAGAGTGTATCTGTGGTTTGCTATCACCATTATCTTCAGGTAATGTAATGTTCATTAAATGCTTAGGGTATGCATGTCATCATTTTCATCACTACTGGAGATGTCACAGAGCCCTAAGAAGATGCAGACATTGGTCTTGTGAGAAATATGGTTGTTGTATTTTTAAATCATTTGCACTTAGTAAATTATATTTATATATGTAGTCCTGGCATTAGATTCCCATAGGTCTTTTACTCTTTCTACAACCAAAATACCTAGAAAGATCTTGTCACATTTCTAAGAGGAGGTCTGACCTCAGCTCTTGAAGATTACTCTGCCTTTTCATTGGTTGCTTACTTTTTAAAGATGGTAGCTGTGGGGAGTAGTTGTAATTATGTGAATGAAATCTGGAGTTAGAGATTTCAAAATTTAGCTCAGTTGCATTCTAATTCTGTGAATTTGGGAAACTTTAAAATTCTTTCTGGGACTATTTCTTCATTGGTAAAATGAGGATAATAATTTCTTCTTTATAGAGCTGCAATACAGATTAAATGGAATAACTTACATAAAGGTCTTAGCACAAAGTTTGGGATGTTATTATGAACCAAATACATTGGAATTCTTATTAATATTAGTAGTGAAAATATTTTGCTAAACTCCAAATAATAGTACACCAATTATTTTAGTCATAATTGCTGCTTTGTTTTGATTCTGTCCTTCACATTATAGCCTGTAAGATGTTTTTTGTTTCAGTGTCACTTTTTCAAGGCAACAGATATGCAACTATTCTGTATTCAGAGGACTTCACTTGGTACTGAAGAACTTCCACAGTGGCAGCAGGAGTCAGAGATGTCTTTGAAGTTAGAGCCAAACCATGGCCCTATTACCATTTCCTTTCTCTTCTTTTCTCTACCATTTTCTACTCCTAAGCACAGAAACACTGGCAAAATACAGGCTCATCTTAAGTCTGAGTTTAAGTTTTCAGGGTGGAACTGCCAGAAAACAGTTCTGACTGGTTTGTCACTGTCCATCCATATAGGAAGCCGTTTCAGTGATAAACCCATCTGGGTTTCTACTGTGCAGACAGATGGCAATTGATCGTTCCTACTAAAAATTATAGTCAGAATTGTTCTCTAAAGATACTGCTGTTGAGCATATGGCCACAGCCTAAACACTTAAGATTATAGGTTATCCACAGGCTTCAAGGATACCAGTGAAAGGTTACTAGAAGCAGCCTGATTCTACCTTCCAAGTGTGTGTTGATAACAGTGATAAACCTGGCAGAAGACAGACAATTCCTCTCACTTTTGGATTCATTCCTTATGCTCTCATGAGGGTAATTCTGAGTTGGTTGGAAATTGAAATGTTTGCCCTTCAGCTTCTCTGGTAGGTTGTGGAAATTATAGGTTCTTTTTCCATCCCAAGGAAATGTTTTCCTTAATTATAAAAGCAATACACGATAACCATAGAAAATTTGTAAATTTAACACTTGAAAGAAAAAGAAAAATCTACCTTTCCCCCTACACACATACACACACACACGATCCTGTCACCCAAAGACAATCACAATTCGAATTGGGACTTTTTCCTTTTAGGCTTTAAATTTTTTTTCTATAACAATGCTTTTTCGGCAGACACATTTGGTTGCCCGCCCAATGACTATTAGCTTTCCCTTCTTGCTATCAGAACCCCAAAATTATTTGAGAGACAATGTGCTTGGTCTTAGGTGGTGAATCATAATTATCATATATTTAAACTATTTCAACAATTCTGTTCAACTTTGCCAATGATTGAACTAAGGGTGAGTATGTGTCCCAGGACAAGGAGATGCATGAGAATGTCTATTAGGTGGGGGCTGGGGAAAGATTTCTATCTCTGATTAAAAATAGATTCAAATAAAGGGAGTTTTGAGTGTTGACGTGTAAAGATATTTTGTCTGAAGGATTAGTAGCCATTTGCAACCATGAAGCTACATGCCTCGAGATTGCAAGTCAATTCCCTGAGGATAATGGAGTGGGCGGTTGAAAGGAGCCTTTGATGATTCTTTGAAATTCATGATGATTCATGGCTAGCCCACCCAGCTTCTTGTTAATAAAGAGTAAATGTTGAAATGGTGCAAACTAGTTAGTTTTTGTTGTTGTTGTTCTTGTTACACATACTCTTTGATGCAGAGTTCTTTTGAAAAACCATGCTGAACAAAGCATTAGCCATGAGGTTGCAGAAGACTCTTGTTAATGAAAGTAGGAGAACAGTTAGAATTTTCCAGATCAGATAGGTGGCTTGATCCATGCTTTGTGCCCTTTAGACATTACATTTTAAATAAATGTTACTTTAGTGAAGGAAAATGCAATTGAGCTGAAGATATTCTTTCCTTATGTGCATATGTTTTTTTGGCATACAGATTCTTCATGAATTATTTGCATTACTGGCCTGTTTAGAATTTATTTTGCAAAGTGTTTGAAGATTGGTAAGAGTGGTGGTAGAAATTATACTGGCCACATTCCACTGTGGAGTCCATGAACTGCCATTCGTCTGCTCTTGGAAATGGTAGCATGCAGTTCATTTGCTTTTGAACAGGTGTTGTGACATCATGTAGAAAATCTTATTTTGGATACTGGTCAGATCTTATCTGATTCTACAGGGCATGGGTAAAGTAAGATAGAAGAGAAAAATAATGAGATGAGCCTTTTCTCTGTAGAAAAATGAAAGAATGAAATATGTTTTACTGAGATGAGAATGTGATAACTTACAACATTCTTAACAGCTATGTGCTGGGGCTGACCCTAGCCCCAGAATAATATGGATAGCTATCATTTATTAAGCCCCAGGATATGCCTATCATTTTATATTTATTTCTTTCAATTTAATCCTTATAGGTAAAGGTCTCCAATTAGTTTGTAAGAGACTATTGTGCTTTCCACTCAAGCAAGAGAAGGGGCCTCAAATGGAATCTGCTCTAGTTAATATTTCTTTCCCATTGTTCTCCCGTATTTCCTTAGAAATTTGTAAGATTCACCTGGTTTCTCTTGGTTGGCCATGTGACTGAGTCATTTCTGTTTATCTGATATATTGTTGTTGAGATGAGTTAGAAATCAATGTGAAAAAATGAAACTTGACTTGTACTATATACAAAAAATCAATTTCCAAGTAGATTATATATGTGAATGTGAAGAAAACATGGGAGAATATCTTCATGGATTTGGGTATTGAAATGTTTTAAAATAGAAAACAAAATGCACTAAAGTTAAAGGAAATAATTATTAAATTGGACTACACTAATATTAAGAACTTCTGTTTCTCAAAAATAGCACCAAGAGAGTATAGTGGGCACTCTAATATATCACTCAGATTCCTCTTCAATGAAGAATTTCTTGCTTCACCTACTGAGTTGTTGGTAGCCAGCCAGCAGCTGTCAGGTTCTTCAGGTGTTGTCTCAGTCTCATCTACAGAGATTTTCTCTGCCCAAGACCATGCCTCTTTCTGGGATGGCACATAGCTAGTGAGTGATTGATACAGGAGTATAAAGGTCTGGCTATCTCCACTCAACTTGGGACAACTCTGAAAGGCTACTCTCACTCCAAAACTTCCTAGAGGCTGTCATTGGTCCTGCCTCACAGGACCAACAGTGGAAATTGACTTCTCCACTCAGTCCTGTGTCTGGCTTTTCCCTTCCATAGTTATTGCACCATAGGAGACTCCTTAATAAATATTTTATATGCTGAACTTTGCCTGAGTCTGCATTCTGGGTAACCCAGCTTGTTACAGAGAATAAAAAGAAAAGCCACAGATCCAGAGAAAATAATTGTAGTTAATATAGCTGAAAAGAGATCAGAAGCAAAATTTATAAAAACAAATAAACTTCTAAAAGTCATTAAGAAAAGTAAAGAACCTAGTATAAAAAATGGGTAAGAGATTTGAACAGTGAGTTCACAAAACAGGATATCCAAAATTACCAATAAATCTGAGAAAAACTGTTCAACCTTATTCGCAATCAGAGAAATACAAATTAAATGCCACTACACACTCACCAGATGGTTAACATTGAAAAGACTGTCAATAGGAAGTACTGGTGAGGATACAGAGTAATAGGTACTCTTAAATAATGCTATTGCTAGAGTTGGTATAACCACTTTCGAAACTGAAACAACAGCTTGGGATTATCTAATAAGGCCTATATGTCTACATTATGACCAGCAATCCCACTCTTAGACATACACTGAGAAGAAATATGTATACATTTAAAAAGCCAAGATGATGATTATATCTTTGTAGTATAGTGATGGGGAAGAGGCACAATGTGGTGAATTGGGGTGCTGACAATGTTATGTGGTAATTCATTGAAGTTTACATTTACGTTTTCTGCAGTTTGCTGTGCATTAAATTCCATACACACAAAAAGAAAAGTAAAAAGAGTTGTCTGTGAAACCTAAAAAAAGTGTTCTAATAAGATTTTAGTATTGGAATCATAAGAAATTTTCCTTCCCACCATAGCAAGAGTAAATCAGAGAAACAATGAGAACTATGGGGACACGGGCAGAATATCTACAGTGTTGTCAGTGTTGAAGGGGAAGTAAAAACAGCTAAGAACATGTGATGATGGTATCAAAGCAAGATCTTTACTTCCCAGAGTTACATCAAGGTCATGCCACATCATTAAATTAATGACAGCAGGTTTCAGAGTCTCAGGTTATATGGCAGCAGAAAAAGGACTGGTTCTGTCACTCTGTTTCCATGAATTATTTAACCTCTGAATCTTTGTATCTATGTTGTTAAAATGTTAACAAGACCCATCTCATGGTATTATTGTAAATACTAAATAAAATAAAATACATAAAGTATCTGTTCATCATACATACTCAATTATAAGGGTTTCTTAGTCACCACACCCCTTTCATGATCTTGTTGCGTTGTTGGCTTATTGTAGTGGGCACTGGGATTGATAGTCAATTTTTAAACCACTGTCCCCTTGCCATGCAGGAACAATGTGGCTTTTAGACATATGTTCTAGTTCGATAGCCATAGTATGATTGGTCTAAGCTATTCGTGGCAACCCCAAATTCCTTGCCAGTGATCAGTTCAAGAATTGAGGCTAAATTTTTCTGGGCAACTTCTTTCTTACAACCATGTAAAATCCAACCTGAGAATGAAGATGACCCAGAGCAGAGAGCATTTCTGAAAGCATTGTAAGGAAACAGTGCTTAAATCCTACTTGGAATGCACCTGAAGCATCTCCCTCTACTTCTGAACTTCTGGTTATATTAATTAATAAAATTTCATATTTCTTAAAGCTTACATGGGTGGGGTTTATATTATAGTCAAACCTTTCTAACTGATGTGCTTATTTTGATTTATGATAAAAATTGTTAGATCTTTATATGAAATCAACTATGATTTGGGAGCTTAAGTATAATGCAGTATAATTACCCTGGAAATTATGTTTCTTAAATATAATTTAATTTTAGTTATACTGTTCTGTTGAGAGGTTTTTTTTTTTTTTTTTTCCTAGAACTCATATTAGTAATACTTCTTCATGAAGTCCCAAGTTCCAGGAAAAAAAAAAAAGCAACCCTGCATGTGGCACTGAACTTCCCAACACAAAATTATTAGGTTCCTGTTCCCTTCTTCCTTTGTAGGAACTTATCGCTCTATATCTCCTTATATTTCCTGTCTCTGAGTCTCTCAGTTACCTTTGCCTCTCTTGTCTCTTTGTCTCCCTTTGTTTCTTCATCTCTGTCTCTCTGCCTCTCTTTGTCTATCTATGTATTGTTTTTCTTAGTCTCTTCCCCTGGTTTTTTTTTTTTTTTTTTTTTTTTTTGACTTCTTGTCAGGGAGACTGCTCTTCTTGCTCAGAAGGACTGATAATTGTTTGGAATAGTGAGTGACTGATATCTGTTTCTGATATTCTCTTTTCTAACCTAAAGGCTTGTAGTAAGGATTATATAGAATAACATATAAAGTGTCAGATGTATGGCAGGTACTAAGTTAAAAGGAGTCAGCATTGACTGCTCTTCTGTCTTGAATTCTTTTCTTCCTCTAGATGGCCAAAAGAATGTGCCATGTGTTTCTCTGCACTTTGATGAATTTGCCATTCTGAAGTGTGTGGGTTATATGACTGAGTGTACTTGATGTTTCATTTCTCAGTTATTGCAAACTCTTTAGAGAGCTTGGCTGTACTCTTCTAAGGTACTTTTCATTTCCACTGATTAACATATTTTTCTCTTTTCTCACGATATTAAGTCCGGAGAAGACCAGTAGAGTAGACAGAATGTGTCTTTGGAGCAAAATACTCATTTCTTTCCTCTGTCCAAGTGGTTTGTGGAATGTTGACATGAACATATTATTTCTGTTATTTATCTTGTCTTCAAAATTCTCTCTCCACCATGTGCTTCCATATTCAGGTCCTAGATTTTGTTTAAAAAAAAAAATTGTCATCTTGACTGAGAAACTTCTTTTTTAACCCATCTTTAAAATGTTTCTTTTAGATTCTATATACCCTCTCCTAGTCATGAATTTCATCCAGTCAAATTTTGGGAATACTTATAATATTTTTAGTCATATATTAAAATATCAAATATATTTGATATATGTGGTTTATTAGTCTATGCAGTGATATCAGGACAATTCATTTGTTTTAGGTGTGCGTGTGTGTGTGTGCGTGTATCCCACCATATGCTAGTGTTAGATGCTAGGGTCTCAGTGGTGAATAAGATAAATCTAGCCTTCTGTACCGGGCTAAATAGTGTCCCCACAAAGTTCATATTTATCTGGAACCAGTAATATGGACTTATTTGGAAATGTCTTTGCAGATGTAATCAATTAAAGACATAATCAGTTAAAATGAGATCATACTAGATTAGAGTGGACCCTAAATCCAATATGATGAGTATCCTTAAAAGAACAGGGAAATTTGGACACATAAGAGGGAGAATGCTGAGTGAGGATGGACATAGGAGAAGGCCATGTGAAGTTGGAAGCAGAAGTTAGAATTGTATCTACGAGCCAAGGGCTGCCAAGAATTGTCAGCAACCACCAGAAGCTAGGAGGGAATCATGGAACAGATGCTCCCTCAGAGCCTTTGGTAGGAACCAACCACGAATGACTTCAGACTTCTATCCTCCAAAACTGTGAGTACATTCCTATTGTTTTAAAGCTACTCAATTTGTGGTTATTTGTTATAGCAACCCTAAGAAATGAATTGCATTTAGTGTTCTTAAACTTATTTCTTGCTAATTTCTCTTTTTGTATTTTTGGAGAGAAAGTTTCTCCTTCACTATTTTTCTTTCTGTGATTTCACAGTATCCATATCTATGGTATTATCTAGGTACTTGTCTTCATCTCTCTAGGCAATTTGTTTTAAGTCTTCAGATAGAAATGATAGAAATTTACATCTTCATGTTTTCCATGAGACATGCTCTTTGCCTGCCCATAGCCTTCTATTATGGAATCATAAATCACAGTCTGGAAACTTGTTCTTTGATATCATCTATTTCATTAACAACCACTGTTTCCATATCTTTGTCCTTGACCTAAACTATGACCTTCAACAGGAAGAAAAATCATACTCTATGCTTCTATTTCTTCAGTAATGTACTCATTGCATGTGTTCTTTTGGCAAATGTTATCCCAGTTAGTATTTAATTCAGTTTGTCTTGTATCCTCTATATTACTTTTGTATTTCTGAAGAAAATGCATGTATACTGACTGTGGAGAATATTGTTTTCTAAATCTCTTTCTTCTTTTCCCCTTCTCAGAATGTTTAGTTGTGAGATGAGCACCAAGTCAGCATTTAATACTAATCACTGACTAATTTGCTTTGACTTTGCCTTTTCCCATGGAAATTTTTGGAAGTAGATGGACATGCATTAGTTAGAAGCCTCTCTGAAAAGCCCTGATTAGGTCCCAGTGAACTTATGAAGATATAAGTTAATTCCCAAAATTTGCCACTAAGGGATTTTGGAAACTTCTCTCAGGAGGATCCAGGCTATGACTGTTTCTACCATTGAGATCGAGGTCACTGGGAACTCAGGGACCTCTGAGACCCCCATAAGGTCAATATTGATACAAGCAATCCACATGGGAGAAACCGTGTGAAGGCCTGATTCTTTTTTTTTTTAATTTTTTTAACTTAAAAATTTTCTTATTTTATTTTTTAGATGAGGTAACCCTTGGTTGACCTCACATATTGCATAGACCTTGTCAGCTTACAATCCCTTATTTTTTAGGCCTATAGCACCTAGTCTTCCTAGGTGGTCTCCCATCCAAGTACTAATCAAGCCCGACCCTGCTTAGCTTCTGAGATCAGACGGGATCAGGCTCGTTCACAGTAGCATGGCCATAGATGAAGGCCTGAGTCTTGCGGTGAGTTACACAGATATGTTTTGCTTGAATTGAAAGTCTATATGTATCTGTAAGACTCTTGTCAGTACAGTTCTTCATTTAGAATGAAGAATTACTCGTTTCAGAGTGGATCTAACTGATACTGACCCTTCATTTATATCAAAAGATCTTATTATTAGGTGGTCAGACACTAGAGGTTAAAAAATTAAGATTCTTTGTGTTAAGCTCTGGGAAATTTTGTAAATTGCTATGAAGATATATTTCTTTTTCTCAGAGAAAATTCCCAATGAAAATATAATCTTTGAGGCATAGATTGCCTAGTTGAAATGTTCAATGTCTGAAAAATTAGGTCCAAATTTTAGTAAGCATATTATTTCAATCTTACCAAAATTGTAACTTTTAAGCATTAAAAAAGCCAAATACAGCATGATAGAATAGCACAAAGATATTATATATTATAGAGTGCTTGCTTTTTAAACATACATTTTGGCTGAGAGCTGTTTCTAGGTAATAAGAGAAAACAGTCAAAACACATACTACTAAATTGAAAAGAATTATTGGTCTCAGGCACCCATATATTTGTATGCTGTAATTTCTTAGCTATGACTTAGATTGTGTTGTGGGAGTTTCACTAGTGGTAAAGTTTCACTAGTGGTAAAGAATGCCAAAATACAAATTTCTGTCATGTGCTCTGTTTTGTTCCCTAGAAGATGAGACCATCTTCCATGTACACCCATTTGCCAGCAGTCACCCATCCATATTTGGAGTTCTGTAGTGCTGTCTTTTTATAATACCATTAATATAATATAAACATCTACTCCAGAGTACAGTTTTATTAGCAGTTTAGAGGAAGTCTTATAGAAATTAATCCAATAAAAGCGTGCTCTTCTCCAGTCCCACATTCTCTGATTCCATTGGACTTTCCAAGGGTTTAGAATTAATTCATGATGTGTATTCAGGTTGGAGATTTTCTCATCTGTCTTACATACACTGATCAATGGACTTCAGTTCAGCGGTTGTTTCAGAGAATTTCTCTTGTGTCCCGGCTGAAGCCTAAGTACTCAAAGAGTTCTTTTCTGCATAAGTCTCAGCAAAGATCAACTACTACAAAAAATCGTGTTAAAATCCCTTGGAAGGTTGCTGGCACTACTTATAGTCAATGACACCCAAGTACATTTGTTAAATAATGATTATGAAACTCTATCACCTTTCCTCCCACTCTCCCCTAAAATGCCCATAATCTATACTTGTACACTGTGCAATGCTAAAAACTCATCATCTGTTTAGTTAAGCATTGCTCTAGGTCAATATTTGTGATATGTTCATTTGGTTTAGTATTTTATGTTGCAGGTTGAAGAATCACTGAGGATAGATAGTGCATTTGTTTTATCTGCCTTTGATTATGTTTCACTCTTGGAAAACTTTAGTCAGGGATGATCTATCTATTTTAAATCATACATTTTAACATGGATCCACAAAAAGGGCAATTGACTTTTTTTGGAAATTAATTTTTAAAAAGATATCATCATATCATATATATTAATATGAATATGATTTTATTTTATTTTCTTAATACTATATAAAAAATGGGATAAAGTATGAGAGGTAAATGAGAAGTAAGGATGAATAGTTGGGTTAGGACCAGTTTAGAGAGGTCTTGGGCCTTATGTAAAAGAAGCACCAAAGGATAAACTTTAACTGACACGTGAACACGAGCAGAAAAGGATCTCCAAACTTTTGAGGGGGAAGTTCTCATTTTCTGGAGTTTGTGAGATTATAGATGCAGGAATAGGCTGAAAAAACAGACCTGAGTGAGTCTAATATGGCAGTGTTTACTCTTACCTGAGCACTGTGCCCCTAGAAAACAGTTATAGTTAAGACATTCCCCCACATCCCTTTGTGTCTAGGGAAATGGCTTTTTTTTTTTCAAAGAATTTCTCCTCCTCACATGACTTAGGTAAGACTCAAAGATATCCTTCTTGTTTACTTATGACCATGTCAGACACAGACTCACCAAATTCCCGTTCTTTTTGTCTCATAAATGATTAGCTGAACTCTTTGTACCCACTGGCCATCCTGGACAAAATACCTGCTACCTTGACCTGACCAAACTTTAGTTAAGCTTCTCTCCTTACCCCAGACCTTTGAATTTGTATCCACCATCAGCCTGAGCCAGCATAGAAGCCCCTTCTTGATGTCCTGAGTATTAATTGACCACAGTGGGGGGGGGACATTCCCTAATCAACTGTCCCATCAGTCTGCCCTTTCATCCACTTAGTCTCATTCAGTTATTCTAGCTTTATTCACTCCTCATAAAATAAAAGCCCTTTTCAGTGTGCTTTTTGAGATACTTGCAGATCTCATGGTCAGCCATTCTCTCTATTGTAAAAGTGCTCTTCAATAGTCTCCCTATTTTAATAGTTCTTTTTCTCTCTCTTGTAATAGTCCTTTCAAATAAAGTCTCTCTTTACCTAAGTCCAGATTTTTTTTTTTTCTGACAAGTAGAATATTAAGAAAGAAATTCTTGAGAGGAGACTGGAAGGGGGCTACTACCAACTTTGTTCCTTCCTTCCTGAAAATTTCAACAAAAAAACAGAAAATAGCACTGTTATAGCTGGGTTGGACAACCTGTTGTTATCATAGAATCAACTAACTGTAAAGAACCTTAGGGATTAATCCTTAGTTTTCAAATAAGGAAGCTATGGCCCTATGCATCAGTTTTCTATTGCCGTGTAATAAACCACTCAAAACCAAGTAGCATAAAACAATAATCTTTTATTTAGCTAAAGATTCTGCTGGTTGGCAACCTAGGCTAGCCCCAGGTTTTTATCTCTGTTAGACTGGGCTGGGATCACTTGTGAGTCTGTGGTCAGCTGCCAAGTCAGTGGGGACTGGCTGGTTTAGGAGGTCCTCAACTATAGCTCACTTCTGTTTCACATGGTCTCTCATCCTCTAGCAAGCAAACCTGGGCTCGTTAACTTGGCTGTGCAGGATTCTAAGAGATCGAGTGAAAGCGTGCAGGGCCTGTTCCCTAGATTCAGAACTGGCATCACATTGCTTTCAACGTATTCTATTGACTGAAACAAGTCACATATTTCTCCACATATTTAAAAGGTGGAGAAATAGATTTCATGGATGGATGGGAGGCACTGCAAGGAATTGTGGCCATTTTTTGCAATCTACAAAATCCTATGAGGTGAAACAGTTTGCCCAATTCAGTTCACTCAGTCAGTGGCAAAGCTGGAACTGAAAGAAATGGTATGTTTTAGTTCAGTACATTTTGGTAGCAGCTTTGCAGTCTCCAGATGACACTATTCTGATTAGGGACTCTTGAACTAGAAGAAAGAGGAAGACTATCTTTTTCAAAGGATTTACCATGGAAAGCACATGGGAAGAGCAAGACAGACAGAGCTACTTTTATGATTATTCAGATTGTACCCTGCACAAGGGTGAAAGGCTGTGGTGGGGAGTGGAAGCTGAAACTCTGTGCTCTGTCCATAAGCCATGTGCTCTTGCATAGGGTTTTATTATTTGGAGAAAGAATTTACTTTAATTTCTACAAGGGCACTGTTCCTCAGGAAGCCAGGGGCCCCCTGAAGGGATGCTTATTTCTAAGCCTCTCAAAACTCTCTGTGAACTGGCTTTGGCTTTGAACACAGTTTTCAGTACTGCTAAGATGCTGAATATGAAAGCAACTGTCCCAAGCCCTTCTCCCAAACTGGCCATTCTGAGAGACAGCCCAGAGATGTTTGTATTTGGAAAACTGTTAATGAAAACTAGTATAGATACTGAGAAATAATTAAGGATAAAAAGAGGCAAATTCAATTTTGAAAGACTATAAATCAATTTTAGGAACAGGAAAGGTCCTCTTAAGTGTTTCTGGTTCATCCCACACTTGGCTTCCTGTTCCTCTTATCACTTTCGTCCAGCCCCTATACCTCTCTAGAAATAGCATTCTGTAGGTGTTGCCAACCACACTGATTGTGTGCTTTATCTCAGTCACCTCCCTAGCAACTCATTCCTTATGTTCACTGATTTCTGTGGGATATTCTATTTGAATTTCCTTTCTGCACGTGGTTTCTTACTCTAAGAAATTTGATCTTTTTACTTTTAAGACTGAAGAAAATGGAAGGAAATTGATGATAAGAATAAAGTATATAATGCCCCTTCAAATTGGAAGATCTTTAAAAATTTCCATAAGTTTTTTCAGACACTTGGTTCTATGCTACCAAACTGTTTTTTGTGCAACCCTCACTTCGTGGCAGCAGCATCCTGTGGCTCATTAAGTTTGGGAGACATTCCATATTTATATCCCCCTCCGAGAGAGTCGGATGGACATTACCATGTTAGAGACAGTTTCTCTAGAAATGAACTACCGTTAACATTTTTTTAAATGTCCTTAAACTTATCTGCTTATGAAGACCTTTATGTTCTTAAACTTACTAATATCTAGAAGATCCAGTGTTCTGTGATGTCCATTTTGGGAAATACTGCTCTACCTGATACCACAACACACAGAAGCACACGGTTAAATAGAAACTAGATAGGATTAGGGACCATTTGGCTTGAGTTCTGACCACACATCACTCCTGGCCATCTTTGTGACTTAAAAGGTACCCATTTTTCAACCCCTCATAACTTCGTCTCAGTTTCACCTTATTCGTGAAACTTACCTTTATCACTCTAGGTTTTTGTGGTCTTCTATATTCCTGAAATTCTCTTGCATTCACTGTACTGCTAATATTACCTTTGTTTTTCCCATAGAGGCTTGTCATGCCTCTTATTTAATCCTAGCCTCTATCTCTCATGTGGGCTTTTGCAGAATGCTAACTGGGACCCCTGCCTCTGATGCGGAACTTTGACCCCCATCCCACTTCCTGTCCTAACCATACTCTGGCACTAAGGAATTATTTTTAAAACACAAATCCAAGTATTTAACCCTTTGGCTTTAAAAATCTTCGATGAATGCTTGTTGACTACAAGATAAAATTCAAACTTCTTATTCTGGCCTACAAAGTATACACCAATCTGGCTCAGTTTAACTTACCTGCCTTATTTACTACTCCTGACCAAATATCTGATAGTCTACCTATCTGGATCCCCTGTTGTTTCTTAAACATGATAAGCACTTTGCACATGTGCTCACACTCTATCTTTTTTGCTTGGAAATTCCTTATCATCTTTCAAGGTCAGTCCTAAATACCGCTCCCCTGAACAGCATGCTCTCTTTTTTATGTTTATATAGCCTTTTCTGTATATCTATATAATAACACTTAATCATATTACATTCTAGGTAGATGTGAGTCTATATTTATATATGAGCTCTTTGATTGCAAAATGTATATCATAGGTTTCCTGGTGTCTCAATGCATAACATAGTGACAATATATAGAAGATATTCAGTAAGTGAGTCACTAGATTGAAAACAAGAGCTGGGAGGTATCTTTATGATGATCTAGTCAAAGGGATGGCATATATATGGTTCCCTCCCTCCAACACTTTCCCCTTTCAAACTCATAGTAGTTATTGCTAACCAAAAATGGCTGTTTTCCCACTGAATCCAGGTGTATTTTTTAGATCCATATAATCGCATTGCTCTAGGAAGTCACTGTTGATTGGTTAGAGTCAGTGCCTAAGTTGAAATCTATTTTCCAGCCTTGATATATTTAAACTCTCTCATAGCTGAGAAAAGAGACTGAATGAATTGTCTAAGAGGTCAAACCAAAGTCATGACTTGAATCCAGGTTTCTGATTATTGCTCTAGGTGCTCTTTCCACTACACTGAGATGTTAACCTTTGTTAATTTTAATTTTATTCCTGTATTTCCTTGGCTCATCAATAAGTTTGAAATTCTCTGAGAGAAAGAACTAAGGATTATGCATTTTAGTTCCTCCTGTTGTCTTGTGTATTGCAGGGGCTCAATGTATATTTGCATGAAAACCGAATGGAGAGATGAGCTTTTACTGTGCTTCTTGGTTCTGCCATTCCACTTTGCAGCATTGGCTTTGGCACCACAGAGACTCTTCACTTATGAAATCGCCAGACTTTTTGTGAACACTACATTTGCAATCATGATTTCACCAAGTACCCCCACCCCAAACTAGGCAGGCTATAGTAACACCTTAGTCAGCACAGCAGGGCCCAAAATAAAACACAATTATAAATCATGCAACACATCAAGCACACCCAGTTTTCCTTTTCCCATATGGGTCTTGTGAACATACATTTAAAAAGACAAAAAAAAAAAATCTTTACCCTTTTTTTTCCTTTTCTTGTGTTTAGAATCAATGATGGAATTTCTTTTTCCTACAGCAGCTGCTTACACATAGCTGTGAATCAGGAAAATCCTGGGAAATGTGATTATCTGAGATGCCAATGTGCCTCTGTGCTTCAAATTATTCATCTCCTCCTCTCCTGCTCTGACTTCGACGTATCAACATGCTGGAAATTTCCACCATTAGAGTCATCTTTTAGGCCAATGCATTATATTTCCAGAAGAACTGCTAAAATAACACAAATAATTATAAACATTTCAGTATAAAATATCTGAACCAGCCAATTTTCTATAGAAGACTAAGTGTATAGCACCTTAGGTACACTAGTTGTTCAAAATTTTCAAGAATTATTTTTCAATAATTAGAAAGCAGGAAAGACTAAAGTCTAGGTGTTTCCTAGGTATGGATGTTTCAAGCACCCAAGCACATGAGAACTGGGTATCTGTAATGGGATATTGGATGGGGGACTCCTAACACAGATGCAGAAAACTATAAAAGCAAACTTTGTGTCCAGTTAAGCTCATGAATTTTATGACTAAATGGCCAATAATTATGAGTGTCATGCCATTCTTTGTTTAGATTTATCTGGTATCTTCCACCACTAACTTAGTTTGACCCTTTGTCTCTTCTCTGAAATATTACAGATACTATTAACTGCTTCCTTCTGGAACCCCAAGCTCAGTTCATTCTCCACACCATTTCCAGTGTCATCTTTCTAAAACACAGATCTAATCAACATGGGCTTTGTCGTTGTGGTCATTCTGTTCCCTTTGCCTGGTAGGTTTCCTTCTCTTCTCTGCTTTGTCCACTCCTAGTCTGTCAGTATTCCAGGTCCAATGCAAATATTAGTTTTCCAGTAAAGAGTCCCATATATACCACATTGTTGAATGTTATCTGTGCTCCAACTGTATTTTCTGGTAGTGATTTTGTGACATCACCACTTGGTGTTCTTTCCAGTGGTTTACCAATTTGTTTTTCCCTTTCCAAGTCCAAAATTCCTTTTTCCTGTTTACTTTTGTATGTTTAGCACTTAGTACAATGCCTGGCACTTAGTGCAACCTTATTAAGTGCTTTTGGAATTGAATTGAACCCAAGCCTTTGACAATCAATGAAAGAGAGCAAACTTGTCATTAAAAAATAAAAAGTTCGACATTTGAGGGCATTCTCAAGAACTAGAAGCAGTATTTTTCAATGCGTAGCACATTCATCTATCTTGTTTGGGCATTTAAAAATCTTTTTCTGTTAGCTAGAAGAAAATTGAATTTAAAAAGACCCTGTATTTATACTAAACTTTGTCTTTCTATCTTGCTTTTTCTCTTCAGATGACTTTGTCTTACTTTCATAGAGATTGCTACTTCCCCTCTTTCTAAATAGTTAGATTCGATTGGCTTATT
>NW_006441954.1:696509-699357 GCF_000325575.1 Pteropus alecto | reverse complement strand
TCAATGTTATTTGCTGTCATCAGTCACCATTATCATCATTATCCCCCCATTGCCCTTATTCTATGTGCCAGATGCTTTACAAATATCTCACACTAATCCTCGCAATGTTTTGCAGCAAAAGTATTATTTTACTTTTTTTAAAGATGAAGACATTAGGGTTCAGGGAGGTTTAGGAACCTGTTCAGCGTCATAGATCTGGGATTCAACGCTGAAACTGTTTTGCCTTCTTTTTCTTTCATTCCCTCCCTCTCTCCTTCCCTCTCTCCTTTTCTTTCTTTCCCCTATTATTATAAAAAGGAAAAAAAAAAAAAACCCAGGATTTTAAATTCTACTCTTTTACTTCTGGAAATGAATTTCTTTTGTTGGTTAATACAAGTTCATGGTTTTGTTGTAGCTGCCAGCTGCCGAAAGACACACAGACCACCAGAAATCAGTGAGTTATAGGAAACACACTCTTTATTCAGCCAGCTGGGTCTGCCAGGGGTACGTAGACCCCAAATTAAGCAGCCCCGAAATGTAGAGGTACAAGGTTTTTAAGCCCTAAATCCCATTCCTCATTCTGTCTTAAACACAAAGGTCTATTTTTCTCCTATTCACTACCTGTCAACCCACAGGTCAGGTGTGCAAGCAGGGTTACAGAAGCAGAAAGCTTATTGTTAGAATGTTATGTTCTCATGGGTGATAGTCTATGTTCCCATGGGCGATAGCCAAGCAGTAATTTTCCACCCAGCACAATTTGGGCAATTTTTTATCCACTTAAGCAAGCCCCCTTACAACTCAAACTCAAGTTGAGAGGCTGGATTAATCTTACTGTGGTAGAGAGAATCCTGTGCCCCATACAGTCATGCATAACTTGCTGCTTATCAGCCCTAGATCCATATCCAGGGCCTATTCACTGCTCACTGTGTGGGCAGCTCTTTCCGAGACAGATTTTCCTCTTCCTTTCACTAGTTTGTTCTTCCTGGGCCCTTATTTTAGATCAAAATGTTTTCTTCTGGTAAATATTATATTTCACTGTGGTTTCCCCAGTGCAATAGCAAATGAAGTTTTTATGGACTTATGGACAATTAGATTTTAAAAATTATTTATACCCCTAAGAAAGCTAATTCTTAAACTTGAATAGATTGCCAGAGACCCTTATCTAAGATTTGGGCATGCATAATTGAGGTAGATTACAGGTGATCCTTCATAAGAAAAGAGATAAAATCTCAAATTAAGCTACACAGTTTTTCTTTACACTTCTTAAGTATCACTGATCCAGATAAATGGAAGCAGATGGGCTGAGAGCTAACTTGAGCTAGAATGTGGCCATCTTTGCAGCTTATTCTAAGTTTAAAGATACTCTTAAAGATAGGTGTTGGCACTGAGAAACAGAGGTATCTGTCCTCTCAGGGTGCAGCCAGTGTAAGTGGTACACCCAGTGTAAGCATCTTCTCTACTACACCGTGTCCTCAATGGCTTCATGTCCCCAAACATCAAATGTTTCTCCAAAGGGCGCTGCTCTCAAGTCACTGTTTTACTGCATTTTTTTTTTTTCTTTTGCAGAAGTGGACACTGCTTGTCTCAAGAGACATCCCTGGTTTCAGCATTCTTTTCTCCAGAACTGCCATCTGCTCCTGAGAATAGTTCTGCCAGCCACATTTTCTGTGATTTGCTTCATTATGTCTCAGTGTCCCTTATACAGTGCATGATTTTCATGGAGTTGATGTTTCTTAGGGAGGATTGTGGAAAGGAAGGAGGGAGTTTATAAAAATAATGAGCCTGAGCTTTGCTTAAAGATGTTCCGAATTACCCACTTATGAATTGACTGTTTAGAGAGGCAGCTTTCAAAATTGGCTGGGGAGCTTGAAGGGAAAAAAGTAAAAATAATTTACGCTCAGCAGATATATATTTAGATAACAAATTCAAAGAGAAGCAGATGAAGAAAACTTGTTAAACAACTAAAAACCATCAAAAGAAAATAACAGACTGTAATTGGACCACACAGCTGACACATGGATAGAAAATCTGACAGGGAAAGTTGCAGATGAGAGGGCCCAGGGAAGCAGAGATTACCCTGGAAGCTGGGATCTAACAGTCCCAAAGTTCTGGTGTCCCTGCTTGAGAAAGGCTCTGGAGCCACAGCAGCATGAAATTTCCTCTTTGCCTCAACATCAAAGGAAGACAAATGTATACCACTCTGTGATGCCAACATCATCATCCTCAGCTTGGCTTCGATCTCTATGGGATTTTTTTGCTCTTCTCCCATGCCTTGTTTATGGAAGAGTTGTGCCCTTGTTCTTTCATTTAACCAACACATACTTAATTGCCAGGAACTGTAGTAGTTGCATGCAAATATTGATTTATATTTGCACAATCATTTATAGATTACCAGGTATGTTCCAATACAAGTAACTCAACTTGGGAAGTAAATTATAATGTTTTCATTTTACTGGTAGATTAGAGATAGGGAAACTCAGGAGGCTAAATGATTTTATCTAAGATTTCACAGCCTTTGAGAGAAACTCTGGCATTGAACACCTATTGTGTATCATACAAGGCGCAGCATTAGTTGTCCAAGACCCTAGAGATGAATAAGATGTGATCTCTGCCCTTGAGAAGATTAGAAACCAGGAAGGGAGGGCAAAGAGTAAAGACTTCAGTATGGATAATGCAAAGAAAAAACTAAGTATGATAAAAGAGATACTGATAAGAGAGGTATAATTGAGTGGGGCCGATAAGAATTTAAGGAATCTTTCCTTCCAACAGTATTTGAATTGTAGTTGAGAATGGCCAAGTGGAAAGCAGACTCTAAGATCCAAAAGAATGCATCATAAAATGGGGCCATTTCAGGTAGAGGTGACTGGCA
>NW_006441954.1:688013-696454 GCF_000325575.1 Pteropus alecto | reverse complement strand
CATACAATGTAGAATTTTCTATTGTTAAATCTGATCCTTGACCTATATTTTAGAGGCAAATGGCTAAGGATTGACTCCCCAGTGAGTGGATTAAAACTCCATTATTACAGGGTTCAGACTGTGGAAGTGTTTTGTTTTTGTCCGTCCCCCCCCCTCCCCCGCCCCGACCCTACTCTGAAATTGCTTGAGTCCTTGTCTGTACTTGACCATGTATGTGAGAAATCTCAACTGGTTGGTAAAAGCCTCCCTATGCAATACCTCCTCTAACTCTCCTCCTCTAATCCCTACTTGCATTGCTTCTGCCCAGCAGGGTCTAATTTTTTCAATTAAACTAGGACAATGACCTCCTACAGTTTTCCTCCAGTCTGTGCCCAGCACTGCTGCACAGTGACCAGTCTAACTCACAGCCATGATCTACAGCACTGCTGAGTTCAAAAACATTGGATAATTTCCCTTGGATTAGAGAAAAATGTCCATGGTATGATACTGAAGGCCAGGGTGGCCAGGCATCTTAGTCCTGGTTTACACCTGTATCCTAGATGTCCCTGCATCCTAGATGTCCCTTTTACTCTCAAATGTGTCTTGGTTTGGATGCTGTCTTACTCTAGGTCCTCAACCATCTGGTTTCTGCCTACATTTCCAGACCCATAATCCACCCACCTCTCTCTGCCCTGGTATACAGCACTATAGATATAGCCTTCTTAGTCATCCCCAGCCAGGACTTGCACTTCTGCAACTAAGCATAGTTGTGCTGGAATGGAATTTTTTTTTTTTTTTTCCTATTTTACTCTTTCTTATCTTTCAAACCCAGCTCAGATGTCACCTTCTTCTAGCTAACTCAGAAATAAATTCTGGAGTGAATTTAGTTAGCTTTCTGCTTCTGGACCCAGAATATTTCTTTGATCTGGTCTCTGCCATGTATTATATCATTGTCTACAGATCAGACACCCTCATTAGAGTGTGAGTTCCTTAGGGCAAGGATGTGTTAATTGTCTGTCTTCCTATTAGTGGCTTGCTGGCCACTACCTGGCCAGAATTTTGTTTGTAAGAGGGGCTCAGGAATGTTGACTTAGTTGTAAAAATGATTTAGTAAACTTGGAGTTAATTTACAGCTGCTCAGTTTCAATAGAATTGTCCTCTTTTCCAACAATTAAATTTCCCGAGGCCTCTGTGACCCTCTGTACTTTGCCAAAAGGGCCTCAAATGACTTCTTATATAACCAGGTCATAGGTTTCAACCACAGACATATTATCCTTCACCAGATATTTCTTGCATAATTAATAACCTCTATCTCTTTCTGTCTACTTTGTTTATTGAATACTTGTATCCTACTTTGAGTAAACCAATATTAGTCAACAAAGGTTTATGAAACACATTAAGAAGTAACTGTTAGCTTTATATAAGGACTCGTCATAGGATTGTTTTTGATATTAAATTCCTATTATGTTCTTTATTATTGTATTTAAAAATAGTTTGAAGAATGCATTTATTAAATAAAGGCAGATTCTGTACTTTGAAGACTGCGAGTGGATTTGTGTCTTGATATTAGTTATCTTTTCTTAGCTTCTCGATTGTTTTGAGGTAAGTCCACTTACCTTTGACCATTCTGGGGTTCTGTCCTGTCAGTTCTTTGCTTTTATGCAGACTAATTAAGACTTCAGTCCTAATTATTCCTGGAAGATTACCTTACTGGGTGAACATTTGTCATTATTTTTGGCCATTCAAAACTCTTTTTTCTGATGGCTTAGGTGCATTTTATTGGTTTTCTATCATCTAGCACCTCCAACACTCTTCTGTGTTTGAGAAATTTACTACCTTATAAATCATCACTTGCCAGTATGGAAGTAAAATAATTTTTTTTTCTTTTTTACCTTTCCTTATAATATGTGTCTTTTATGCTTGCTGACAGGGTATCCTCACCAAACTTCAAATTGGAAGTTAGTGCTACAAGGTAAAAGGTACCTTGGAAAAAACCACTGTGGCAAGGTGGTAGCAGTTACATTTGATTTTCTGAAGCAAGAGTCTATACCCAGCCTTAGCCATGTGGCAGGTGCAGCTGTGGAACTTCAGGCCTGCAATGAAGATGATGATATTTCCAACTGAAATAGCATTGTGGTGTGATGTTGCCATGATTTCTGGCTACAGAAACCTTTATTGTGCTTCTCTGGCACTCCAGGAAATTCTGTGAATGACCCAATATCCTGCAATGAGTTGTTCTCTGTTTAAACTAGCTAGGGTTAGTGTGTATTATTTGTAACTAAGAAAATCTTGGTGGATATAGGATCTGCATTATGGCCAGCGCTAGTTCATATTGTTGCTTCTGTCTCTGGAAGTAGTCTGTTATGCAGATGGTGAGACGGAAATCTTGCTGTGGTTTATTTCTCTGTAGTAGCTAGTTTCCATGTTGTTCAGTCCTAGGGACTGTAACTTTTAAGTAACTCTCCCATCTGTTGGCTTTTCCCCATTTCCAGTGCTATCATCTAAGGCCAGGCTATCATCATTCTCTCCCTAGGCTGCTGCAACAGTCTCTGCACTCTGTAAACCATCCTTCATCTTGCAGCCAGAGGAAGCTTCCTAAAATGTGTATTTGATCCTGGCACTCGACTTCATGGACGCCTTTAATGGCTCTCTAATACTCTTCAAATAAAATATGAGGCCCCCAATATGTTTTTACGATTTTAATGTTACAGCTCTCTTTACCTTTCATGTCTGATCTCTCACTTCTCTGTTCCTCTGACTTATATTCCAAATGTATTGGACTCTATCAGTTCCTTGAATGTGGACCTAACCTCTGGGTCACTCTGTTCCCTCTGCTTACACACTATTCCTCACCTCATTCAGCCTTTTTTGGCTCAGTCTTTGCAAAAGGCAAAGTACTGCTGGCTGCTGTAAAAGATAAATCTGAAATTCTCAGAGACATAACACAATGAGAGTATATTTTTCATTTGCTTCAGAGCCCAGCGATGGCATTCCTAGTTGGTAGACCTTCTTCATGGTCATCCAGGAATAGAAGTACCTATCCCAGAACTTGTTAATTTTCAAGGCTTCAACTGTGATTGCCTTTTAGAGAACTTCTTTGGTTCTCTATTCCCCAGTCTATTCAGGTACCCCTTTTGGTGCTCTCAAACTAGCATGTTTTCTAAGAGAGGCATTAGAAAGCTAAAAAAGCAGATTCTAGAACCAGTCATATGGGTTTACATCTTAGCTTCACTATTTACTAGCTATTGAATCTGAACAAGTTACTTAATTATGTTTTGGGCCTAATTTTATGAAACTTGGATATCAGTAGTGCTTACTTCAAAGTGATAAGAATTAAGTGAGATGATGTATGTAGAGTAACTAGCACAGTGATATATTTAAAGTAAACGTGTGATAAATATTAGTACTTATAATTTCTCTTTGGCCATCATAGCACATAAGAGTCTATAAAGCACATGCTTGTTTATTGGCCTATTCAGTGGTGTTTTGGAGCTTTTTCACACTAGTTCACAAGTGCCAACTGTGTATATCTTTTTCAATTCCTCACATTGGTAGGTTGAAATAGGCCATCGTGTGAGTGTTTATAACACAGAAATAGGTAAACACTATAAAAACTTGATTATTTTTTTAGATTATTTTTAAAATTTATTTTTGAGTTATAGTTGACATATAATATTATATTAGTTTTAAGTGTATAACAGTGGTAAGATTATACACATACCGTCACACACACCCACCCACCCACACACACACACACACACATTTTGAAGTGATCATCCCAATAAGTCTAGTACCCATCTGGCACCATATATAGTTATTATAATATTATTGACTATATTTCCTCTGCTGTACTTTATATCACTGTGACTACTTTTATAACTGGCAATTTTTACTTCACCTAGCCCTCCAACCCTCTTCCTATCTGATGACCATCAGTTTGTTCTCTGTATCTATGCGTTTGTTTCTGTTTCGTTTGTTCTTTTATTCTGTTTTTGTTTTTTTTTAGATTCCACATATAAGTGAAGTCATACAGTATTTGTCTTTCTCTGTCTGACTTATTTCACTTAGCCTAATACCCTCTAAGTCCATACAGGTTGTTGCAAACAGCAACATTTCATTCTTGTTTATGGTTGAGTGATATTACACTGTGTATATGTACCACATTGTCTCTGTTCATTCATCTATTGATGGACATCTAGGTTGTTTTTATATCTAGGCTATTGTAAATAAAGCTGTAGTGGATATAGGGGCACATATATTTTTTTAAATAAGTGTTTTAAATTTTTTTAGGTAAATACCTTGAAGTGGAATTGCTAGATCATATGGTAGCTCTATTTTTAATTTTCTGAGGAACCTCTCTATACTGTTTTCCACAGTGCCTGCACTGTTTGTTTGTTCTTTAACCTGCATACAACTGTTTCTGCTTCTGCTTGTATCCTTTATCTGGTTCTATGGGGCAAGTTCTGTGAAGAAAAAGCCCAGAGCAGTACTTTATATGTAGCGAATACTCAATAACTCTATTTTGAGAGACTGATTGATAGTGGAGCAAAGTGGTATGTGTGTGTATGCCCCAGAGACCTTGAGTAACTGAGGATTGAAGAGTTACTTGGTCTCTAAAGATTTACCCAAAAGTATGAGAGCATCTCTTGACTGAGCTAAGTAGGAAACTAACAGTACAGGAAGTGAGGTCAGAACAGATTAGCGATACATGTTTGTGATCTCTGGGTGTCACCGAGAAGTGCAAGGTGATGTAAGGTGAAGTTCTCGGAGAAAAACGAGCTAGTAATTCTCTGAGAAAGATGATATGCACAATGCAATGGAGAACAGAGCACTATAACTGATCTCATGTTGAGTTTCATCCACTGCAATTTTGTGGCAGGCTGAATTTTCTCTTTTTATCTTCCAGTAATTATTTTCATGTTTGCATTTGGTGCCAGGATTAGCTTGGGTCACTCCCTTTTATTCACATACACTTATTAATTTTGAGGAAATGAACATTTATTCTCGTATTATTTCAGCACTTCCTGGAAAGTAGCATGGTGTTTAGGGGCAGGAGATTAAGCAGATACCTGGTTCAGTTCTGTGCCTCCTGTCAGGCTCACCTTTGTTTCACTCACAGCATCTGGCCTATGTTCAATAAATATTTATTCAAAAAACAGAACTGACTAGTTACATCAGCACGCTTTCATGCAAGAAGGCAATCTATACTATTTTAAAATATATAGAGAGAAACTTTCCTATATTCACCCTTTGTATGAGGGGTTTTCTTTCTTCCTTCCACCCTCTCTTCTTTCCTTCCTTTTTTTTAATTTTTAAATTTTCAACCTAACTTTGTGTCTATTACTTCACAGATGTGGCTTAGTGCAGATATTAAATGACTGTTAAATTTTATACTTTATCACCGCAAATGCAATACTTTATTCATAGAAAGACTGTTTAGTTCAATTTCAACACCATCTTCTCTGAACTTCAAAAATCCAACTCCCAATATTTTTTGTAAGTTTTGAGTTCCACAACACTCTGAATTTCTGTTCTATGATAGGGGTCTCCCCACAGCCATCATTTCTTTGTGCTGAAATTTCTTCTTGATCTATTACAGTCTAGGTTATGCCTTTTTTTGAGAGCAGTAACTTTGTTTTATACTTCTAGGTTTTTCCAGCACACTATCTGGCACATAGGAAGAGTTCTAGAAATATGTGTTGAATACCTGTGTATTTCATCAGAGATAGAGAAGGCCGAGCATTATAGTACTTCTATATGTCTTATAGTGCAGAAGAAATAGCATTCTTAGATACCCAAAGGCTCAAAGAACTCAACTCAAAACTGAAATTCAAAGTGAGTTTCCTTAGGTCACACAGCTAGTAAGTGGCAGAGCTAAGACTTGAACCCAATCTCCTAGCCCTGGATCAAACTCTTTCTATAACTCTATGGCTGTCTTGCTGGTAGACATATTCTGATGGATTGGCCTAGGCAGACTGTGGTGATCAATAGGAACTGAGTAGGTCTCTTTGGGGGGCAAGTGCATTTTTTAAAGGTCCATTTAGCAGAGGAATGGCTACAAATTGCTGCTACTCAGAAGTTACAAAGGTACGTTCTTTCCTTCAGGGAAAGAATGCACCACCAAGTGGAGACGAATTTACACTAGTCACTGCTCCCTCTTGATCCATTACTTAAACTTTCAAGTTTGTTCTCTAAAGCACAAAAGAAAAGGAACTAAGTAGGAGTTATTATTTAGAAAATTTAATCCGGTCTGAAGCTGTGAAAAATGCCAGCCTTGTTTCTATTGCGAGAGAAAATATCCATTTACTAAGAGATTAAAATAGTGGCTATTAGTGTTTTTTCCAAGTAGACTTTTTAAAGTCTATGCTGGAATAATACACAGCCACATGAGAGAGATGCCTGTCCAGTCATAAGTGTATAACAAAGAGAAGCCAAGAACTAGAACCGTGAAAGGTGAATTACCTAACCCTTAAGCCTGCCCCCATGCCAACTGATGTGTTTGGAATCTCCTTCATTGAACTGAGGCACCACTGTGCTCTTCCGGCTTTGTTGAGTACAGTGCTTGTTGACTACAGTGTTGTTATTGTTGTTTTAGCATAATGATTTCCCAGGATATAGGGGTTCTACCTAATACCTACTGCCTGATCAGCAACAAGAAGAATGTTTCTGAAATACATAATTGTTTTTGAGAGTCTTCTATAATGGAAATGAAGGTAAAAGAAGACACACGTTTTTGCTAATGCTTTTTATTCCCTCCAAATTGTGTCCAGAGATATTGGAGACTGGCAATATGTACTTGATGAGGTCAGCCTGGGAAACAGCACAAAGAATTGTCAAGGTAACTCTCATCTTTTGGTATCCCTTTATCTTTTGACAATATCTAGGTACCCACTGATGGTGCCAAATCATTTCAGGCCTACCAATATACCTGGATGATAGATCATGGACTATATTTCTTTTGTATTCTTCCATGAAGTATAGCACGCAGCTCAGTCCTTCATTGGTTATCCGTAAATATTTGTTAAATAAATAAATGGATCATCTCTGTTATTTTGTCTTTAAAGTGCTTTCATTGACATTAGCATACTTGATCCAATCTTGATCCTTGAGATGTGGGACCTATTAATAACATTTTATAACTGTGGCAGTTGAACTTCAGAGAGATTAAATGACTTGCCAAAAATGACGTGAAGAAACAATTCACAAAAGAAGCATAACGATAATTAATAAATATATTTAAATAATTTAAATGTTATGAGTAATAAAAGCGCACCAAGCAGTACATACCATTTTTACTTACATTATTAGCAAATATTAGAAAGAGCAATATTGAGTGTTGATGAAAGTATGGGAAAACATGACCTCTTGTATACTTTTAGTATTAGTATAAATTAATTAAAAGTTTTTAGAGGTCAATCTGTCAATATGTAAAAATTCCTTGAGAATATGTAAATCTTTTGATCTAGTAATTCTGCTTAAAAACATTTATTTTAAGAAATCAACTACACAAGATATTTATTAAGGCATTATTTATACTAAAGAAAAATAGAAGTAAACTAGAAATCTACCAGTAAAAGATTGGCTAATTGATATGTGTACTGGTTAATGTATGTATAGCCATGTTTTACAATACCATTCACAAATTAATTTGAATAGTTAGATAATATTTATTGATATGAAAAATTTTCCATGATATACTGTTAAATCAAGAAAGTATACAAAATAGTTTGAATAGTGTGATTACCTTTTGTTTAAAAAAAAATCTATATGTCTGTGTGCCTGTGGTCATGCATAGAGCCTCACATGTGTTCACATATGTAGAAGGATATATCAAATCATCTGTTAACAAAAGTCCTTTAGTGTATTAGTCATGTTTTATTTTTTTTTAATTTTCTGTATCTTATGATGTTTTGACATCTTGAGGGGCCTAATACATGGAGAAACTGCCCCTCCCTGGGCTAGCTAATTCCTAAAGATAGTAAACAATTTAGAAGCACACATCTAATTTGCAAGCCAATCTCCATCTTTATCTAATTCTCACACACCGAGACAATATTTCTCTTGCCTAAATCACCCCAAGGACAGGTGCCAGACAGCTTGGGACAACCCCCATGCTTCCGAACCCATCAGAATTATTTAAACTAGTCAATCCTAAAATGTTTACCCTATCCTGTCTTGCCTTTTCTGCAGAAATCCCATAAATGCTCAGGCCTACACTTTCCTCTCATACCTACTTCTGCCTCCTAACTAAACCCAATGCTTGAGCTACCTTGGCATGGCATGTCCCCTTCTCTTGGGACATATAAGTAATATATGTTCTTCTTTCAATGGTATTGGGCTCTCCATGTCTTCACTTGTCAGCTTCATAAATTAAAATCCTGCTAGTACAAATTAGACATCTGGGTTTATTTTACTTTCTTCTTTTCTATATTTTATGTGTATAGGGGGATTTAAAAAAAAAT
>NW_006441954.1:682287-687788 GCF_000325575.1 Pteropus alecto | reverse complement strand
TTTTATTTTTCTCCTATGGTTTTGATCTCTTTATTTTGATTATTCTTCTCTTAAGGACTATCAGAGAGCATCTGGTGTTTTGGGAAATCTTATTCTTTTTGCTCTTGAGTTTCCTGGCTCATTCATGGTAGACTGTTTTCTTATCTGTTAATAACTCTGCAAGGTCATCTTACTGGATCTTATCTGAAGAAATTTTCTGTGGATTCCTAGATTTGTTTCCCCAAAGGAGTTTTCCATTCTAATCTAATGATATCACTAGCTACTATGTCTTAGTATGAAGCATTCCCGACCATGGAGATGGTGTAATATGAGGGCAGGCCACTGTTGCAAATTTTCTCCAGGATTTAAAATTTTCTATTTAGAGCACAAGTACCGACATACAAACTTCCTATGGTCTTCTGGAGCTGGTGGTTCTTTTTGTTTGTTTTTTAGCCCATTGTCATCATCTCTTCCTTTACCTTTAGGCTTACATTTTGCTTTTGATTTCTTTTATGTTCACCCTGATGTCCATCTTCCTCATTTTCTATTTCCCTGTCATTATGACCTTCCTCACCTTGACCTCCTCTCCATTCACGTGAAGATCTAAATCTAACTCTCCACCTTGCTTGAGCCCAGGAACTCATCCACCATTTTCATTTAGACATTAAATTTCAAGTTTGTTAGTTTCTGAGCGTGGCATATCACCCCGTGGCCCATTATCTCTGCCACAGTAACAGTGGCTTGCACACCAGCTACTCTGCTCTCTCTGGTTCTGAGGTTCATCTATGTTTTTCTGGCTCCTGAGGATTCTCCTTACTTTCCTAAGAACTCAACTTTCTATTTAAAAGAATGTCATATTTTATCGAGCTTTACTATGTATTTTGTAATAAGAGTTTAAAATTTTTGGTCTAAAAATGTAAATATTAATAGGGAGAAAAATAATAAGCTATTTTATTTGGGAAAATAAAAATGATTTGCCTAACATCATAAATAGGCAGAGACGAGACTTGAGTATAGGTCTCTGGCTCCAGATCCCATGTTCTTTTTTACTATACCTACTGACCCACAACCTTTTATAAAATAGCACAGTAAGGCAGAGAAGTAATGAGCACTATGTGAGAAGGCAAAAGGCCTAGATTCTTTTCAATAAATGTACTGAATGATTTTGAGCAAATTTTATTACCTCTCAGAGCCTTTGTTTCAATTGTCAAAATGGGAGTAATATATCCTGTTTATTGCCAATCTTGCCATTAGGATGTCCATAAACAAAAGACTAAAAGTTCTTATACAATGTTCAGAAAGGAAAAAAAAAGCTGTCTTATTAAAAGATGTGTCATGAAGGTTCAGGTGACGTTACAAGATACATTTAACCTTAAAATTTTGGTTAAAGCTAACCTTTTATCTTTCATTTGATTCTTTATCATAAAGATTTCCAAACTCCATATGATCCTTTCCACCTCTTGTCTTCATAGTGTCCTATACTATTTTGAACATTTGTTTTCTATCCATTATTCAAACATTTATTGAATCACTGTCTGTGGATAGAGTTTATAAACCAAGAGAATAAATAGCTGAGTGGATGCTCTGACAATGCAGTGAGGTGAGAGGAAGTGGTGAGCACGGGGGGATTCAAGGGAAGGGAGCTCCTTTCCATCTCTTCCCTATGAAATCATATTGTCCTATGTGTTAGTCTTTGGAGCCGTACTCCCAGCAAGGTGAGTGGATGAGCCGGAAGAAAACGACCTATTTTGATAGAGGCTGTTCTTTAGTTCTTCTTCAGGAAATAAGTTTTGTAGAGACAGTGCCCCAGCCTAAAGAAATTATACTGATGGTGGAAATTTAGGCAGCCCAGGCTGACAGAGGGACTGTTTTGGAGCAGGCGGGCTTCTGGTGCATTCCCAGATCACATCATGTCAGTTATCTATGCCGACGGATAGCCCAAAGGGAGCCTGAATGAACAGCTCAATCAGAGTTTCTCTTTAAAACTAGCTGACCAGCACTGATAAGATCTATGCTTTTAGGAAGGGTGGGTTTATGTACAGGTGGGGAAAGCTTTCTTGCATAAAATGCTCTTCATATTTGTGACATGGACCCTCGAAAGAGTATTAAATATGAGTAATAAGTAAATTTTGTTGTGATCTTTTTAAATGGCATGAGATGCCTCTGTCTTTTAGTTCTGAGTTTATCAAAGTTACATCTACAGTACATTTGTCCTACTGAGGAATCTGCTTAAAAAAAATAAATCAGGGGTTGGTGGAGAGAGTGGAGGTGGTTGTAAGGGGATGACTAATCCTAGAATAGGTTAAAAAAGCAAAACACCCAAAGAAGAAATATTAAAAATAGAGAAGCCTCCAGGACCAGATGGTCAGAATTGTGAACAAGCCTGGGGACAAAATTAAATAAACCCTTAGGGAAATATTTTGTCATCTTTTTGGAAGTCTCGATGGGCACTCAGAACTGCTAAAAAGCTTCCTGTGCCCCCTCTTCCATTAAAAAGCGACAGTAGTGAGAGTTAGCTAAAATCTGACCTACTTTCCAGGAAACTTTTTTTGGTCAGAAGGAAAAGAGAAAAATATATGAAATGATATGGAGGCAGTGGGGTACAGAGATATAAAAGTTGGATTTGCTATCAAGAAATCTGGACAGCCGTCCTAACTCTGTCCATAGTAACAAGATGACTATTAACATTTATTGAGCGTTAAGGACACTGCATATGTTACCTCTTCTAACGTTTTCAAAATCCAGACATTTGGGCTACTGTCTTCATTTTACCTATGTAGATACACCAAAATAGATGAAAGGAAGGAAAATTTCTTTCTTCCTCTTAGGTTCTATAGCTGATCTAAGGATTAAAGTGTCATAAAATAGATGAACAAGAGAAAAACATACAGAATTACTTAATATTTTCATGTGTATACAGGAGTCTTCAGAAGGAAACTGAAAACCTGAAGGAGCTTATATACTTTTTTATATAAGGAATGATAAATTGTGGGGATGTGACAAGACAAAGGGGCTTGGGTTAGGGGCAGTAAATTGTTAGACAGTGACTAGGAAATATATAGGGTAAACTAATGGAAGATAAGTTATTTTAGAAGCTTTGTTTGGACAAATTCATTTTGCTATTGACTACCAGTCACTGGTGATAAGAAAGTCCTTCTCTCCCTGGCACAGGAAGGGCACGTTTCTTATGGGAATTATATGACCTGCTTTTAGGTAGAAAGGAAGAAATCAGAGAGCCTGTCTTGCATCTGCTGTTCTTCAAGTGCCTTCAGCTCAGAATAATCAATATGCCAAAGGGGCATATTTGGGGGTTGCATGGTCTGAATTCCTCCTGGGGTTAAGAAGCTTTCATGATATTCTGCAACTAATAAGGAGTAGAGCCAAGGCTTGAACCTTGGTCACATTTTACTCCAAAAAACATGCTTCTAATCTTATGCTGTACTAACTTATCCACCTGACTCACTTTGGGAAAGTCACTTCCTCAGCCTCATTTTTCTGTGTGTGTGTGTGTTTTTTTTAACTTTCACACAATCCAACTAGATTTGTCCTATCTGTTAATAAGCAAGTGGATAATTTGGGTTTAGTGTTCATCCCTCTCTCAGATTATAACTGCTATAAGGACAGCAGCTTTGTTGGAACTGCCATATTTCCAGCACCAGGCTCAGGGTCTGACATATGGTAGATGCCCAGGAACTAGTCACTGAATGAATAAATGAACCGCAGCAGATCTCTTTCTTTCACCGGTCAGTCCCAAGATCCTATAGTAGCAAAGTCAGATGAAGCTTTTGCACCACTCTTCCCTGCTTCTTGAAAGACTCGTACAGAGGGGTGAGGATTTGCTTTTTTAGTTTCTCTGGAATTTTGCTCTGATTCTTGCAGGACACTTTCGGCCCAGACACAGCAACCAACATTGTCATACATTTAAGTCTCTTTATACATTTTAAGAAGCAATGGCACAGTCAATAATAAGAACTTTAAAAAGCACCCTCTCTCTGCCCAGCCCTGTGCCAGTCGTTGTTGGGTTAAAAGTGACACTACCTCGGCCTACCAGGGGCCTAGGAGTTGGTGGGGAGAGTAGGCATATGCACACCAGGCAGTTGTTAAAAATACTGTGTGGGAACAAGTGCCAGATAATGTGATACAGGAGCTAACACTGCAGAGTTCCTGAGAAGAGAGGCCAGATGTAGCAGTCCTACAGACTTGGTGGAGAAGGAATAATGATGACCACAGGGAACAGAGATGAAGGTTTTGAATGAGTAGAGAAAGGGAGGAAAGACAGGCTCTAAAAACTTTCCTCCTCCTTCCAGAGAATAGAAGGTTTTGCTGGCCCCCAGGCACAATAATAATATTGGCATCAACATTTATTGAGCACTGACCACGTGCTATGCACTGTAAGTTCTGTTACCTGTATAATAGTACAGCCTAAGGAGGTAATACTGATTGTTATTATTGTTTCCATTTTGCAGATCAGAAAACTAAGGCACGGAATGGTTAATGAGATGACCAAAGGAATACACTTAAGAAGTGATGGAACCAGCATTCAAACCTAAGAAACTGCATCACAAGATTGTTCACAGAAGAGAGTTCAACATTGATTTATGGTGAGTCATTTCTCAGCTTTTAGGATGGCCGTGTGTCAGGAGAGGTAGTGAGTACTCCCCTCACAGCCAGGCTTCTTTGCCTTTTCGTGCCTGCCTGAGCTTAAGGCCCAGATATGTGTAGTCTGTGGAAATACAAGGAAAGTGAAAAACATAAAACAGATGGAATCCTAGAATGCAGATCAGAATTATGGCAGCTCTAATGGCTAAATTGGAGTATGGTTTAGATATGCCTAAACTTATGAGGATAAGCTTGGAAACTGTGAAGGTTAGAAGAGGGATTGACAAATCCATGAGTTCCCATCTTCTCTGAAAGAGCCAGTCACTAGTGTTATAAAGAATGAGGCTCATATTGTTCCATCTGTCTCACCCCCATAAGATGGGAGGTGTGTTTATTGTAGGATCCAGAAAGCTGGAAAAGGTGTAATAGAGAGTCCTGTGCTTTTGATAAAAAGTCAGCATTTGGGACAGGTTAGCATCTCCTCTCAGGAAACACATGATTTATAGAGGTCTCCAGAATGGAGAGAAAAATTATCTTGGGAAGTCATGAGACAGAAGAAAAATATAAAAAATAGCTCAATCTACATACTAGTTTTGTATTTCCTTGTAGCTGTCTGGAGAATGGCTATGCCTGAGATTATCTTAGCAATGACCTGGTTAATGGCTTTCCCATAACTGTATTGAGAAGCCATTGCAGTTCATGACCTCTCTCTGTGTTTCACATGGACTCTGAATTAGTGTGCGTTAAGATAACAGAAACCTTTCACATGTGCATTTGGTGTCTTGTGTCCTTAATTTTGTAAGTTCTTGAATGGTAAGTACTATACCTTAATTGTCTTTTATATTCACTTTGAAACTAATGATTTCTAGAGTTAATGGAACATTCCGAGGTTCATTTGGTCCTCTCCAAACTTTTAGAGGGTC
>NW_006441954.1:668287-682263 GCF_000325575.1 Pteropus alecto | reverse complement strand
AGCTGAGAAATGTGTTCTGACCTAGCAGCTATTAATGTAATAGAGTGTCTTCCATTGGTTATTAATACTACTGATGAATGATGAAAAACTGATGCCTGCTTTTTCACTATTTTGAGGAGTCAAATTTGTATCAATTTTTCAAATTTTATATTGAGTTTGATGGCTAGCCAATCTCAGGACAATTTGGGGTAGAATTTTCAAGGACATTTTATAGAATTGATTTACTTTTCTTCATGAGTTTTTCTTCAATGCAGTAAGTTCAAATCTGAAACACTAGGTAACAAATAAAGCATTTTTACCCATACCTTGCCCAAAGTTTCACAGATGGTAACCCAAGGAATTGGGGTTCTATTTCAATCAATCTGATTTAACTACTAAGAGTCTGGCTTTCTGTCCCCTGGTTTTGTAATCATGCTATTTGATATATCCTTTTTCATCTTATTTTGTTTTGATGTTGTGACAGTTTTCTTTGTCTGATATTCATGGTATATACATGCAAACAATGGCCATTCTGAGTCAGTGACAAGCTTTACTGATTTTTTTTCCCTTTTTGCTCTCAAATGTATTATCTTTTACTCTATCTTTATGTGTTTTTGAACCATTTGATAGTCTTAGCTACATTGAACTAATGGCACTGATAAAATATCATGGGCCATGTCATCGACTCTCTGCTAATATCCTAATATATAGCATTAGCTCCATTCTTATTGTATCAGTCATGATCCAGTCAGAATAAAAGGACACCTTTAGGCATTTCATACAGAAGGATTTTAGTAAAAAAAATTGGTTAGATGTGAGAGAGGGGCAGAATCAAATAGGAAATTGTGAGGTAATCGGAGGTTAGCAATAGCATGAAGCCACTGCCCCTAGAGCTGGAAAGTAGGGAGTTTGTTTTCAGAGTCCAGAAGGCAGGACTACTTAGTAAGAGTCAGACCATAGTGAGGGGCTGCCCAAGGACCTGGGACCACAGAAGGAAGGGCTGACTATCTACAGGGGAAGAACAGCTTTCTGTAAAGATGGTACCCAAGGTAGACAAGAGAGAGAAAGAAATCCTGACTTCTCCTCATCTCCTATCTCTAGTATTATACCAGTTCATCCCCTTGCCAAAAATTTTCAGATGCCACTTGTCAAGGAAGCCTAAGATAGTAGTAGTTCCTTGTGATCCAGAGGAGACCAAGGAAAGGGCAGATAATGGATTTGAGAACAAATAAGGAAACGAGTGACACACTGAATATCTTGGTAATTTTCTTTCAGAGAAAGAGATAAATATTGTATTAGTCAGTGCCATTAAGAATTAATTTCTCTCGTAGATATGTTATGTGATACAATCAACTTTAATGAATTTTTGATTTTGAGAGTGACTTGATATCATATAGACACAGTCATACTCAAAGTGTCTTACTAATTATTTAGGGATTATAATTCCACATAGCAGAAAAAGCTAATCATTTGTGGCCTATCTTATGTAATTCTGTGCTCCTTTCCACTCCTCTTCCCATTCTAGTTGCCTGAAATTTCAATATTTTGTCTCAGGATTACTCACTGTGTTCTCCAGTGCAAGCCCAAGAATAATAGTTTTCAATTTATGTGTGTAATCATGAATCTTAAAGGCTAAGTGGGGATCTGTGACTATGTCTATTTGACATAAATTTACCCTGTAAAAAGAGAGAATAAAATCTACTAAACTCTTTTGTGGTGAATCATATAGAACAACATTTCCCATACTATGTTTCAAGCAGAAATCATATAAGATGCTCTGTGGGAAAAAGCTAACTGTAGTAGGTTTGAGAAAAGCTCATAATTTATCCCCCTCTAGGAATGTCACAGTGTTTAATAAGAGGTTTGTGATAAAAAATAATTATTTAATCTAGCATTCTAAAAGTAATAAGTTTTAAAACAAGAGTCAGAATCTCACCGTCATCCAGGTGAAAGATAGTCGATATCCGAACTAGGGCTTTGATTATAGGTATGATATGGCAGATAGTAGTGACAATGTGGATATTGAATTGTTGGAGATTGCCTACCAATTAGACTAGGAGTGGTGTTAAATTGAAGAGAGAAATCAAGAAAAGCCGATGTTTTCAATTATCAAAAGAATGGCTATGCCAGTAACACACGGAGGGCTGTATAAGGATGTTTATTGAAGCATCATTTAAAGTAGTAAAAATCTGAAAACCAAGAAATGCTCATCTATGATAATTATTAAATAATATATATTGAATATAATATTGCATATAGTAATATATAGGATATCGAATACAGTTGACCCTTGAACAGTGCAGGGTTAGGGACTCTGACCTGCCATGAAGTCAAAAATTTGTTTACAAATTAAGTCGATCCTCCACATACACAGATTCCTAACTATGGATTGAAAATAATATATCAAAATACATACATACACACACACACAAATATATATATACATATACACACACACACAAATACATACAAATACACATATACATATATAGAATTATTACATCCTTATTAATAAGAATGAGTAACCCCTATACTAATAGACTCAGGAGAATTTTTATTATGTTCAGTGACAAAAGCAAGTATGTAGAATATAATCAACATTTAGTAAAGAAAAAGATAAATTATGAAAATGTAAAAAGTCAGTTCATAGTAGACTACATTGCTCTAACAAATAACCCCAAAATATCAGTGGCTTAACACAATACAAGTTTGTTTCTTGCTGTCATCACAATCCAGTGTGGGTGAACAGGAGTTGTTTGTTTCTCTCTGTTCAGCTGACAGAAGCGGAAGAGGACAAAGATCAACTGTGGAAGTACAGTTTGCTTCTCTGTGTGAGTCAGGTCTGGTAGTGGTGCACGTTACTTCAACTCATATGCCTTTAGTCATACCCAGTTGCAAGGGAGGCTGGAAAAGAAAATTCAGGTACATGCCCAGAAAGGAGAGGGGAACACAGATGTCGGTGAGCCCTAGCAGTCTCTTTTTCAGGGAGTTATAATTTATAACGTAGCCATAGTGGGGGTTAAAAGACAGGAGAAATACAATGATTATAATAGAATTTAGAGTTCCAGTCAAAGTGGCAGTGTACGTAAATGCTGTGCTCCCCTTTTCTCACGACTGTATCAAAATTACAACTAAATTTTAGAAAGTTCAGAGGGCACCGGGGCTACCTAAATAAGATGCAAATGTGTAAGCATTGGAGCCTGGGGACCAGGTCTAGAAAGGAGTCCCTAAAAAGGAGTTTGAGTCCTGGGATTAAGTTCATTTATTTTATCAGCCCTTGAGAACCACTTGAATACTAGCTGAACAGAACTCATATAACTAAGGATATAAAAAAGAAGCCATTGAGACTGGTGGAAGGAGTGGAGACATGAAATGGGCTGGTGTTGTGGTTAAGAATCAGGAGGGCTATAATTGTTTCATGAGTTCTTCTCAAGGAGTCTACTAAAAAACAAACAAGATGATTAGAAAATTTTTGGCAAAAGATTAGTAGCAAGCACTGAATATATACATTATAATTAAGGAGAAAGAAAGGAAAAAGGAAAAGCAATTTTAGGATGAGGAGGTCAGAAGCACAATAAGCTTATTAATTGCTTCATCTTTGCTTTCAGCTGCATGTGTGTTAGCTACAATTATTGTTCCAGGAAAACAAAAAGATTTAATGTAGAATAAGACTTGAACACTGTGAGATAAAGTGATCACAAGTGTCTCCCACAGACTAATATTCTAGGGATATGTTTTTGTTTTGCAGGCAAAGTGGCCTTATCACCTTAATTGGACTTGTGGTAACTTGTGTTTGTTCTTTCAGAGATGGCTGAGGGTAGATATGGAGCTAGCGTGTAACCTGCAGTCCTGGCAAGATCTACCCCAAAACTTGACTTCATGAGGATTGCTTGAGCCTGGACTCAGCTTGAGATTCAAATGTTGGATCTTTCCAAAACCCTGCAGACTCTATTCCCCTTATTTGCTCTCTCGTTTGTTCCCTTGTGGACTTTGGTTGACTGAGTTCAAGTATTTGTGAGGCTGATAAACATTTGCTTGTTCCTTTTCTTTCTTTTTCAGTCCCGCATCTCCTCATTTGTCCCCCTAGATCACCTGCATCCCAGAGCCCTTGCTAAGTAAGCACAGCTTTATGAAGATTCAAGGGTGATGACGGTGGGGGTTGCTCGAAAAGCCAATCCCCTCTATGCCCCCGAGGAAACTTTGTACTGTTATATTACGTGCTGCTGAGTTGTTATGAGCTTATTTTAATTAAGCCACATAGTGAGTGCTGAATAGGCTTTGCAGAAGTTAATGTGGAAAACAAAAGGGGAAAGAAAAATGATGGGTTAGTTTCTTTCACGAAAGCAAACTGGTCAGCTTAGTCAAATCAGTTTGATTTTATTTCCGTAAATGAATGAATCAATCAATTTGTTCTCTTGGCTCAGTTGACTGTCTAGTAATTGTCATATGCATGGGAATGGAAGAACTAGTTGGCCTATTTGCAACATAAAGAGATAAGAAGAAGGTTGGCTGGAGTTCATGTTCAGTCATGAGTGATGACAACTGTCTTGGTGTGATTTACAGAATGTAGAAGGTTTATCTTGCCCATAAATGGCCATTTTGTGTTACATGAAACCCCAACATTGCTTGGCCCTATATTCTTGGATCCTGACAATCGATATATAAATATAAATGATAAACAAATACAAATGCCCCTTTGCAGGAATAATATGTAAAATCACTATAATATGCTCATACCACAGCTCAAATTCATATGTAAATGGTCTTCTGGAAACCTATCACAGGCCTAGTAAATGGGGCAGAAGAGGAAGATTTTAATGAGCAAAAGGGAGGCAGGGAAGTTCAAAGGGCATAGGGCCACCTAAATAAGGTGAAAATGTGGTAAGCCTTGGAGCCTGGGGACCATGTCTAGAAATTACATCTAGTCCCTAAAAGGGAGTTTGAGGTCTGGGATTAAGTTGATTTATTTTATACCTGAATAGAGCCAGTTCTGCTGCTGCCAGAAATTTCATGTATACTGCACTGGCCTCCTTTATCCTGAAAGGCTGCTTCTATTTGGACTAAGAGGTGAAAATAAGGAGAACAAAAGAGCAAAGAAGGACCAGTTATTTAGGGTAGTCAGAAAGAGAGCATATAGAACATTGGGTTAAAATTGGACAGAAAGAAGCAGTGGCTAAAAGTCAATCAGTAGGAAATTATAGCAGAGGGTGGACTCAAAGTTCCAGCTTTGCCTTCCCTGGAGTGTCACCTTTCTCATCCTTTCCAAGCAAAAATTTTCTCCCAGTGATGGCCAGGACTCAGGAGAGGATGCTGTGGTGTGTGATGTTGTTTCATGCTCAGGAAAAGGCCTTATGTTCTTGATCAAGCCAAATGGTAATTTGGGTTGGAAATGAACTATATCCAGGTACATAGAATTGTATATCTAATTGTTTTTTTCTTTGGAAAATACTCTGGGAACTTATCTTTTACTTGAAAGCATCCTCGTGTAGTGAGTACAGTACTTTGTTTAGGAGACTTATCTGCTGGGCCAACATTTTGAAATTTCAGGTTAAGGGTGTTGATGGGGTTGAGAGTGGAAGCGAAGTCCCAGAAGTACAGCCCGTGGAAATAAAACTATCACCATACATGTGACTGTGAGCACCTGAAGAGGAACTGTGCTTTATAGGTTGTCATAGGTTGGATCTGCCTGGGAGCAGACTCTGAGATTGAGATCAGCATGCTGGCATAGCCCTTTAGTTGACCTGAGTTGGAGGGAATGAGTGGTCCTTTATTTTCCCACAATGATTGGATTTAGGCTGCTCCTGTAAAAAGATGTGAACCTGGTTAAGGCAATTTTTCCCAGTCAAGGCAACCACCGAAGAAGGACACTAGCTCAGAGCTGTCTTCCAGGAACATTCTCACAGCATGGAAAATAAATCCATAAAATCTGACATCCTCAGCACCTAACAGTACATGGTATACAGTCAGTGCTAACACATATTTTCTGTTTGTTGAACTGATTTTCTAAAAATTAAGAAAAACAATTACCCATCCATGCATCCACAGACCCTTCTCCATTTCTCCTGTGACATCCTTCTGCACTTAACCTTGGCAGGATGGAGCAAGTTAAAGACAATTTATAGAAAACCACTGCATAGACATTGTTCAAATTAGGAGAACTGTCCCTGGGTACATAGAATCAGTTACATTCTTCCAAAGTGATAGTCAAGTGGTTCTCATTTGGGGGCGGTTTTGCCCTCTAAAAAACATTTGGCAACACCTGCAGGCATTTTTGATTATCATGATGGAGTAGAGTGATGATACTGGCATCTAATGAGTACAGGTCAAGGATGCTGCTAAACATTCTATACTACACAGAACAGCACCCTTAACAAAGAACTATTCAGCCGAAACATCGGCAGTGCTGGGCTTGAGAAACACTGACCTGGCCCACAGAGTACCAATGAGAATGCCTGATGCATCGGGCATTCTCTCTTCCCTTGACATGTACTCCTTCCACCCTACCACATGTATTTTGTGGCTACCTCTCTCATGGCACCTCACTTCTGTCTTGATTCAAATGTTGTCGAATACTTGTTCCATTCTCTTAGTAGACTATGAGTGCCTAGAAAGCCAGAATAGTGATTTATTCTATCTTTCTCACAACACCTCATATCTGGTAGGAGCCAGTTGAGTTGCAGTGAAATATTTGGGAGAGCATTGATTGTGGGGAGCTGCCATCTCTGTGCCAGATCACACTGGTGTTCCTTTCAGAGTATCAGGTACTTGTTAGGGGGTGTCAAGAGCTTGTGTCCCATGTGGAGTTCTCAGGTGAACTGGACAGAAGACAGTGGAACACTTGCAGTATGCACTGCAGGCTGTGGCTGATCATGGGCCTTGGTTCCTATAGGTAAGGGTAATTCAAGACACAGGGGAGTCCCAGCCTGAAGATGGTATGTAGTTGTCCCTTATTTCTTCAGTGTCTCAGAGGTGGAGGCTAGCTAAAAAGTCCTCTTCAGAGGACAGCTGAGGACAGGAGGAAGAATCCTAGGAAGAGAGAATGGTCCCATGTTAATCCTTTGTTTCTTTCGTTCTCTCAGTGCTCTGGGTTCACTCATCTTCTCCTGCTCTCCACTGCACAGAATCTAGGGGGAAGATGGTTCTGTTCCTTATTTCTCTGGGTCTCTTGGAATCAAGACAGCTTGTAACCTTGTGTAAAGGGCCATAAAGCAGGCTACAGTTTTCTACTGGGGAAAGAAGAGGTATAAGACCCCCTTCCTCTTTTCTCTGTATTCTTTGTCTGGGAGGAAAAGGCAAACTTAAGAATCATTTTTTAAACCTTGCCTTAAAGAGAGGCTAGAGCCCTGTTCCCATTGACACCATTGACAATAACCCTGTGTCCACAGACTCAATATCCAATAGGTTATCATTTTAATCTGCAAGCTTATTAGACCACCCAGTACAATCAGTTCAGTGTATTAAAAGTCCCCAGGATTAAAATTTCTTCAATGTAGAGTATGTATTACTGTTCGTGGAGCAATTTATTTTTCTGGAGAAAACTGCATGTATTTCTTGCTAGCAATGGAGCAATAGGGCTTAGGCTCCTAGCTCTTGGGTCTCACATGATTTGTCCTAAGTGGGTTTGTAAATGTCTTCCTTCTCTAGTCCCAAAGACCAGCTTTTTGGCATTCAGCCCTGAAGGAGGACTTGGAGGTGATGTTTTGTCCATACCAATAAAGCACACAATCCCCTAGCCTGTGTAAGATTATGTCATTTACATAACATATTCAGCCCAATTGGCCCTATTATAATCTATCATTCAATTATGTATTTGGTCGTGTCTTAGTCTAGTCATAATAAAATCATTATGAAAATCCATGGAGAAATTCATTCTTCTTGAGCAGACATTAGTTTTCCAATTAGAACATTTCCTATTGTTATTAATTGTTTTTGTGTGAAAATACCGTAAGTGATTGGACCAAAGTATGAATCAGTCATCTGCCAAATTAAACTCTTAAAATCACCGTCATTATTGGGTTATCCTAATATGAAAGAGAAGCAAGCAAACCTAGGAAACATGAGAATATTCTAACGTATCTAACAAGTAGAGAGACAGGTTGATGTTTTTCCAAATGCCTCATTGACCAAACCACCCACCTCTTTACCATTCCTCCAATTAGTGCTCATACATGTGCATGCACACATACACACATATCACACACACACACCACACATACACATTTATACACATATGTATGCACATACACAGTTTCACCTGTAAAAGCAATCTAGCAATAGACCAAAGAAGTTAAAGTCCTAAATCTAAATCTAGTCACATTTGGAATAACGACTTGAGGGCCTCTTCGTTAGTGATCAGTGATTCCAGCTGGTTCACAGTGCACTGGATGTCTAATCGGAAATCTGAGATCTGGTTTTGTACTTGTATTGTTACACAGAATTTTAAGGTAATTTTTCTAGGTATGATGGGTAGGGGGATGTTTTATTAACAAAAAACTTCAGTAGACATCATAAGTGCAATTATTTATTTATTCACTCAAAAAAATTCAACATGTTTAACATAAAATTGAAGTAAATTTGTATAGCTACCACCTCCTGGAAACTATTTTTTCCAGCTTTAATGAGATATAATTGACATATAACATTGTATAATTTTAAGATATACAAGGTAGTGATTTGATATATGTACGTATTGTGAAATGATTACCCCAATAAGGTTAGTTAACATCATCTCACATAGTTACATTTTTTTTTTTTGTGGTAAGAACTTTTCAGATCTATTCTTAGCAACTTTCAAATATACAGTACAGTATTTTTAGCTATAGTCACTAAGCTTTATATTACATCCCAGAAATTATTCATCTTAAAACTGATAGTTTATACCCTTTGACCCCTGTTTCTATGAGTTTTTTTTTTTTTTTTTTTAAGAGTCTGTGTATGAGATCATACACAGAATTTGCTTTCTCTGGTCGAGAAAGTCTTAAATAATATATTTATTAATTTATTAAATTTATTATTTAGAGGCAAAAGCCAACTCTAAGATCATAGTTTATCACACAATTATATAGAAAATGAAGAAATAAAAATGATTCCTGCAAAAAAAAAAAAAAACCAACTGGAATAACAGGGAAATATAGATTTAAGGAATCAGTGATTCCATGAAAGTATAGCCCAAGAGGATAAAGTTTGGAACCAGAAAGCCTAGATGAGGAATTTAATGTTTCTGAGTCTCATCTATAAAATCAAATAGGTTCTGGTTAAGGTGGAAATAAGGAGATGATACATGTGAAAGCATTTTATATTTATATCATTACATTTTTAAATACTTATAATTAAACAAATTTTAATTAGAGCAAGATGCCAAGTTTTAGTCTCTAGAGAATAGCAAGCACAGTTTTTTGAAAGATGGAAATAATTCTTTAATCTATCTGACTCATTAGGAGTATCTATTTCAACAGACAACCTCTGGTTTCCTTTTCTTAGGTGCTTTCTGCAATTGAAATAAAAGGGATTCTCATGGAATACTTTGTCTGGGGCAGGGTAGTTTGCCTAATTTCCTAATTATCACATGTTTTCCTGAAGAAGGGCCCAGTCTCACAGGGAATGGGGCACAGAGATAGTTAATTGGATTAGAGAAATGAGCCAGTGGCCATATGAAGCTATCCAGGACAACAGGGCATATGGTCGGGGTATCTGGAGTGGCACAGAGTTAGGTAGAGAGAAGATCCTGGAAGGTACAGGACAATACACAAGAAGGAGAGAAATCCAAGCCTGCTTTATCATACCAAAGTTTAGTTCTACTTATGAAAGATTCATACTTACACATCTTCAGTATTGCCCACCAACCCTAGATGAATGCTATTTTTATAAATCTGGTTCCCTCATACCTTATGTATGGGTATCCCTTTTTATTATTTTCTTCTTTAGAAAATAAGAGATTATAAAACACCATTACTGACTAAACTGGAGATAATGTTCTGATTCTTGGTTAGCTCAGGGTTCTGTGTTGGGGGAGGCAGTCTGCCATCCTAGGCAGACAGCTGATATGCACTGAGCATAGGTAACTTAGAAGCCTCATCTTGCTTATTGGGTTGACAAATATGGAGTAGGGTGTAGGAGAGTAATTCTTTGATTACAGAGTCAGCAAAGGTGCCCAGGGCTCTTGCTTGGAGGAATCTGATGGAAGTAAGCATCTGTGACTAGATGACCTTCTAGAAGTTTGACCTGATGTCAAGTCAGGGCTTGGATAAGGATGCAGGCTACGGATGTGGAGCCATACTCAAAGACTGACTGGATTGCAGAAGGAAGGCGGCAGCAGGGGATGTTAGTCTAAGTCCTTGTTAGGTAATAGCCTAGGCAGCGGCTTGTAGCAGACTTTCTGACTTTGATAGGATGGCCTCTGTGCCCAGGGCTCCTCTGGATGCTGGTGCCTCAGTCTCTATCTCTCAGCAGTGCCTTAGCCTTGGCCAATTATTCTTACTTGGTTCTTTTCTACTTGGCTACCTGGCCTCTAATGCATGGCTTTTCTTTGCTCCTTAGTTTGTGAGTGTGCCTAGATTCCTGGCACCAGTGTATGAATTATTGAATTAGTCCTTTCCTGCCTTCACAGCCACTCTCCATTCCTTTCTAGAGGTGTTTGTAAAACCAGAACAGGGCCCTAATGTGAGAAGGCATATTCTAGAACACATATATAGAACAGGTAAACAAATCTTATTTTTGCAACATGCCACTGAATTCAGTTAAGAAACTATGCAATTTGGCTGAGGATGTGGGGGAACATGAATTGGAAATAAGTCAATTAAACCAGTTGGATTAAATTGACTGGTCATTTCTGCTGAAATGCTTGATCACTTTGCACTGGGTAGACATAGCCTTAGAGAGCTTTTGAAACAGTTCCCATAGCAACTATACAAGGAAGAGATGGCAATAAGAAACAGTGCATGTGAAATTTATTTTATCATCTTTTGCTTGACTTCCTTTAGGTCCATCTCATATTCCCTTAGGCTCTGGCCATCTGGGTATGTACTTTCTTTCTTTGTTTTATTTTTTTGTTTTTTTCCCTAGCAGTTTTCCCCAGGAAAGAACTCCATTTAAAATGCCTCCCCCTTTTTTATTTACCTGCCTCTGACTGACAGATTGAGATTGTTATTTGCAATTGCAAACTTCAGTCCTTCATGTCTCTAATGAAATTCTGCCTCCAACTGGCCCTGTCCTTCTCCCTTAAACTTTACTGCTTCCCTTTGTGGTAGGATTAGGTCATTTATTGCAAAAGGGATTAAGATTTTTAACTCCAGGAGCTATTATTCTAGATGATTTCTTTCAGTTAGGGAGACATCATTTTTCACAGCTCCTGTAGCTCTGAAAACTTCAAAGGAAAATCCAGCCTCAAGGTATCTAATTCTAGAAGTCCTCTCTGCACTCCCCACCCAAACCCTTCCCGCTAATACTAACAAGTAGGATTCAGAACATTCCATGTTGGGGCAATTTGCAGGCCGATGTTTAATTCAGCCTCCTCTATTGCTCTGTATCTTGATTCAAATGTTCATCTTCTGAACCTTGTGAATGTCTTCATTAGACCTACACTGAGCCTCCTTTAAATAAATACATAATACAGAGGAACAGGCTGTTTCACCTAAACCCATTTCATTATATGTGAAAGGATTTATTTCCTCTCCTTTTTGAAATCACTCTCCCTAAGAATTGCTTCCAACTCTTGTTTCTAATACATGTGCAAAGAGCTTTTGCTTGAAGTTGCCTGCTCAATCTTTTATCAAAAAAGCAGCATCAGTCTTTGTTAACCGTTTCTCCTAGGATACACATTAAATTTCCTTGTGTTGTCATTCAAAGCCTTTAACAAATTCATCCCAACTTACCTTTTCAGTTTACAGGCAAATAAGAAAAATGCAAAAATCTTTTGCTTCAACCAAGGTGGTTTGTTTACTAGACCCCCAAAACACCTCACCATCTCTAACTGAATATCTTTGCTGATGCCATTTCTTTCACCTGAGGTGACCTCTGTCTTCCTCTATGCTATTCAAAATCTTCTTCTTCATTCTGCACTTTAATTTCTATCTCCTTTAACCCATTTCCCATTTAGAAAAAAAAGTGTAGCTTGCTGCCAGCGTTAATTTAATTTTACATAAACACACTCTTTGAGGCTAAAGCAAATCTAACTGGTTTTCAATGTGACAATAAAATATAAAAACTGTTCTTGGAGTTATTTATAAACAGAACTTGTCTCTAATTCTAATGTAATAGAAATGTGTATGATGATCAGTATTTAATAATTTTTTGTGTGTGTGGTAAATTTCAAAGCATGGAACAACACAAAGTGGAACATCACTTGTCTCGTGAAAAAATTTTATTTCTTTCTGGATCTTCTTGGCATCCTCGTTGTTGTACAAGCAGCAAACTTTGCAGTGACCAATTGACTCTGTCTCCATGCTGTTGGTGGTATGCTCTTGGGGAAATGTCTTCCAGACAGGCGAAGAGGTATGACATCATCAGAGCACGGATGACCTCGAAGACGTTGCTGCCCTGGCTTGTGATGTTTTTCCAGCATTCTTTCAATCAACACCAATCTGAAGTTGACACGATTGATTGTGTGCTCAGGATTGTCCTTCTTCAACAGGATACAGGAGTTCAGCACTGTAATGTTTAAAAGATGGCAAAAGAATTTCTTATATTTAAACTTGTGCCTTTTGTGCTCAGTTGGATAAGAAGTGAGCATCTGCTCAGCCGAGTCCACTGCTCCATATTCTCATTATAATCCACAATGACACATGGCTTCTTAATTTTTTTCCATTTCTGTTATCTACTTCAATCACAGTATCATTGTGGAATGCCAACAATATTGTCACCTCTTTCTTGTCATACCATTTTGGTGCCATAAGTTCACTACAGAATCTGGCTACAGTTGTCCCTTTTGCAATTCTGCCCCCCTTTTTTTTCAGATCATTTGGCATCTGTTTTCTGTTCAAATAAGCTGTCTCAACTGCATAGTCCTGTTTTGATGTAATTCTCTGAAAAGCATGGAGATGTATAAAAGTTATTGAGGAAGACGCAATATCCTTGGCCAAGAAGGTCAATGGCCAAAGTAAGAACAATGCAACTGTATCAGACCAGTACATGAAGCTTTCAAATTTATACTGGGCCCTGTGTGAATAAGCACATTCCATACATAACCAGATTGACTTTCATGAAGTACATATAGCTTGAGACAAAATTGTGCTTGTTTTGTCAGGATATACTACTTCATAGCTAACCGCCCCTTGAACAGCATCAGTGATTCATTGACTGCAGTGTTTCTGTTTAGAGTATATACAGTTGAAAACTTATTTACAAGAGAGTCAAATGCAGGTTTGATCTTCTAAAATGAAATCTGGGCCATTGAGTGACCAACGGATATGGAAGAATTGTTGACAAAATTCAGGCACCAAAGCAAAGGTAAAAATCTTTCACCAGTTATAATTTGCCTGAGATAAGGTATATTCAAAAGACGTATATTTAAAACATCTCCGGCTCAGGTTTCTACACAATACCTTGCAGTAACATTACTGCAAGAAAGACTTTCATTTTGTCATTGTCAGTGTCTTCCCACCTATCCATTCATGAAAATCCTTTCGGACCAGATGGCTTGGAAGCCAACAGGGCAGCTAGGGCATTCATTTTGCTTGTAATTTTTGAATCCAATTCCTCATTACAGAACAGTTCAAAATATTGCAGTGGGTCAGTGTTATCATTGACATCAACTTTTTTGCCCCAGAGGAATCTGAGCGAATGCTACCGAAACTGTTGGGAACACTGACAGGGACTGAAACTGAGAGTAGCAAGTGTGATTAAATATCTACAAGAAAATAAAAAAGACATTTAGGCTTTATATAAAGCAGGGATCCAAGAGATACTATTTCTGAAAAAACTCAGTGAGCCCCGGTACGAGACATAATGAAAATGTCGGAAAATTTAAAAAAAAAAAAAAAAAAGATGAGCAGAGAAAGGAC
>NW_006441954.1:646017-667944 GCF_000325575.1 Pteropus alecto | reverse complement strand
TGATATCAGGAGAAGAAACAAGAATAATGGGAATTCTCAAAGGGGAGGAAAAGGAGCAGAGATTAGAAAGCATTTTCAGACAAATAGTGGACGAGAATTTCCCAAATCTAAGGAATGAGCTGGAGCTTGGAATTCAAGAAGTCAACAGAATACTCAATTATCTCAACCCAAAAAGGCCTTCACCAAGACACATTGTATTAAAATTAGACAGAATTAGACAAAGACAGAATTCTCAGGGCAGCCAGGGAAAAGAAGATGGTAACATATAAAGGAAAACCCATTAGATTATCGTTAGACTTCTCAGAGGAAAAACAGAATGCTATAAAAAGAATGATACCATTTGTTTCCAAAGACTATCGATATACTAGAGTGATGCAAAAATAATAACAAAAGCAGGGATATTTCACGGCCAACTTTGGGGGTAAGCTTAGAACTGTAATCAGTGAGTTATCTCGGGATAAATGCTACAGTGGCAAGCACTACCAACGAATATTCTCAGGGCAAATAGATAATGTGTTAAAAGTTCAGTACATATATATACACACATGTATACATACATACATACACATATGTATACAGTTATTATTAGGTGCTGTTTGTTTGGTGTTTGTGTTAGTATGTAATAAACCACTGCAAAAATCAGTGGCTTAAAACAGTAAGCATTTATCTTAGTGCTCAAGGGTCTGCAGTTCAACAATGGTTCAGGTGATCTATGTAAGATTCAGCTGGGCAGCTCTGCTTCATGCTGAGGGTGGGATGGGCTCCAGATGATGAGCTGGGTTCAAGTCTGCTCTGTACATGTTCATTTTGGCACCCAGGTTGATGAGGGCGATGGCTACGTAAGGCATGTTCTCATGCCTCTGGAGTGGAAAAGAAGTAAGCCAAACACACAAACACTTTTAAGGCTTCTGTTCAATCACCTTCGCCACTATTTCATGGCTGAATCAAGTTATGTGGCCAAGCCCATGATCACTGGACAGCAAAGTCTACTCTGCCCACAGTGGGAGGGAGAGCAAGAATGCAAACTATCATAGCATTCTTCACATACTACAATATCCCTTTCCCATGTAGACGTGCATCCACCCAAATGGGTGGTAAGCTTCTGCTTAAAGGGCAGGCCTGTATTTTGTTCATCAAGTGACCTTCATAGCACCTATCCCAATGACTGAAAGATAACTGGATTTAAATTAATATTTGTTTATGTGTTGTTCTCACTGCATCTATTTAATAGACTTTATTTTTTAGAGCAGTTTTAGATTCATAGCAAAATTGAGCAGAAGGTACAGAGATTTCACATATACTCTGGGCTCTCACATATGCACAGCCTCCCCCATTATTAATAGCCTCTACCTGAGTGAACCCACACTGATACATCGTAATTACCCAAAGTCCATAGTTCACTTTAGAGTTCACTCTTGATGGTATACATTCTATGGATTTGGGCAAACATAATTAAAAATTATAATAAATTTATATTTTAAATTTATAATGACCATTATAGTATCATAGAGTATTTTCACTGTCCTAAAAGTCTGTGCTTTGCCTTTTCATCCCTCCCTCTATCCTAAGGCAACCTCTGATCTTTTTACTGTCTCCATAGTTATGACTTTTTCAGAATGTCTTATAGGTGGATCATACATCACGCAGCCTTTTCATATTGACTTCTTTCGCTTAGTAATATGCTTTTAAGTTTCCTCCATATCTTTTCATAGCTTAAAAATAAATGTATTTTTATTATTGAATAATATTCCATTGTCTGGATGTATCACAATGTATTCATTTACCTACTGAAGGACATCTTGGTTGCTTCTGAGTTTCAGCAATTATTAATAAAGCTGCTACAAACACCCATGTGCAGGTTTTCGTGTGGACATAGTTTCCAGCTTCTTTCTGTAAATACTAAAGAGTGCAATTGCTGGATCATATGAAAAGAGAAAGTTTAGTTTTGTAAGAAATTGCCAGATTGTCTTCCACAGTGGTTGTACCCTTTTGCATTTCCACCAGCAATGAATGTGAGTTCCTGTGGCTCCACATTCTTGACAGCATCTGGTACTGTCAGTGTTCTGGATTTTGGTCGTTCTAATACGTGTGTAGTAGTATCTCATTGTTACTTTAATGCGCATTTTCCTGGTGACATGTGATACACAACATCTTTTGATATGCTTATTTGCCACTCATTGTGTATTTTCACCTTTATTATAAACCAATAAGTAGCCCATAAGGGTCTGAAAGCTGTGCGAGTAGTTTCAAGGGGCGTTGTCAATTTAGTCTAGACAATCAGTGACTGCTTCCAAATTCCCAGGCATTTCAAGTAAGGACAATGTGGCAGTACTGTAGTTAATCAAGATGGATAGATAATGGTATCTTTATTTGAACAGTACATTACTGGGTCTATTTTAAAAACAGAATCACTGAAAGGCACAGCTCTGATAAAAATTTTCTCTGGTAGTCATTTGAGTCTATTTAAGAGAAAATGTTGGATCTTTTTCTTCATCTGTGTAGAAATAGTTGTAGTATATTTGGTCATAGCTTCCATATACTTTTGGCAACAATAGCTCTTCTTTTATTTTTCTTTTTTCTTTATGGCTTAGACTTTATGACTACTTTATGACTTAGACTTCAGGTATCTTCTTGAGAGAATTCCTGAGTTGTTTAATGCAGGCTTACAGTGTCTTTGATGGGACCTGGAATACTCAGGGCTTTCTCTTATAGTTGCATTACTGAGCTACATATAAAATCCTTCCCAAAATGACTTTTGTTTACACTGATAAAGTAGTGGGTAATACAGAGGAATTCACAGTTGAGAGGTATTATAAAAGGAGCATGGGTCTGAAAGTAAGGCAGACCTGAGTTTGCTCACTCTACCATTTTTTGTTCCTGTAACCTTGGATGAATTACTTAACTATTCTGAGCCTCACTTCCTTTGTTTGAAAAATTGAGATATTATCTTTAGTAATTGATATTACTATAATTGATAGTATTAATTGATTATTTACAATGTATTTGGGAGGATAGTTAGAAAGATCAAGTGAAATGATGCATATTTTCATGTAAAACACCATACTGGGTGATATGAGGTACTTAACATTGCATGTCAATTCTCTTATTCCCTATTTTTAATCAGCCACTATTTCTGATACTGTGCTGCTGTTCCTCTCATGACCAGCTCATCCACACATTTATGCTCTTTACTTTTATTAAAATTTAAACAAATGACTAATTAACCAATAAAAATATCAGTTCACGGGTGTGTATGTGTTATGAGTGCATGTACTACCCTGAGGCCTGTAAATAAGTACTTACTTTGCATTAGGTCAGGAAAATAGACATCTTTGTGATTTCTTATTCTAAAAGGATCAAGCTGAACCTCTCTTCAACTCACCAGTTTTCAGATGGGGACAATTTTGCTTCCCCTAGCAGACACTTGGGAATGTCTAGAGACATTTTTATTGCCACAACTGTGGGGAGGGGGTATTACTAGACTTCAGTGAGTAGAAGTCTGGGATGCTGCTATACATTCTACAGTGCCTACAGTGGCTCCTTCTTCAACAATAAATCATTATCTGGCCTTAAGTATCAATAGTGCCATCAGTGAGAAATCCTACAGTCCAACTGGGGAAAAGGAGATTATTTAAGCGAAGCATGGATTTCACAAAAATCTCACTCTTGCCTTAAGAATTATTCTGAATTTGGACTTAGGCAGGGAGGTGTCTAATGGTACTGAATGATTAATTCATATTAAGACTATGTCTAAAAATCCACATGACTCTGGTTAATTAAATAAATATAAGGAGCAGAGCTTCTCTTCTCTCATTGCTGACAGATTAAGGTAACTCAGAAATTACTAAAAACATTCTTATTTTCAATTGCTCTAGAACCTAAGATGAAAAAGTGTACAAACATGGATTGAGAACCAAAACACAGGTCCTGAGCTATCCTCCTTCTCACTCCACACACAAGTTTTCCTTGTGTTTGAGTCCTCTGATGCTCGGGGAATGACCCATCTATTTTTGTAGAGCTGTGCCCTAAGGATTGAGGTGTTTGCACAATTGTCTTATGTTGCATGTGGCAGTTGATAAAGGTTAGTCCAGTAATTGAAGTTTGTCCTCCAGAATCAGGCTTAATCTATCGTAAATTGTTTCAAATAACAGGACTTTGATGAATTACACTAAAATGAAAGTCAAAAAGTAAAATTAAAAGGGACACTAAACAAAAACTAGAGGGAGTACATCTATGGCCATTCTACCCTGAAAAAGCCTGATCTATCTGATCTCGGAAGCTAAGCAGGGTCAGGCCTGGTTAGTACTTGGATGGGAGACCACCTACAAAGACCAAGTACTGTAGGTGTAAAAAATGAAAAAAATAAGAGATTGTAAGCTGACAAAGTCCTTGCAATCTGTGAGGCCAACCAAGGGTTGCCTCATCTAAAAAAAATCAATCAATCAATCAATCAATCAATCAACTAGAGGGAGTAATATGGCAGAGTCTTGCTAGCTGTCCACCAAATCCATTTTCTTTTCTTCCTGAGCTCAAAGCTAGCCTATATTTCCTGGCCTCCCATGCAACAAAACATCGCCAGGTGACTGGACAGTGGTGGAACATGAGAGTAAATGATGTTTGCCACTTTAGACTAGATGCATAAAAACTTCCTGCATATCTTCCAACTGGATTTGGATGCTTAGGACAACCTCAAAAGCCATATATTGAAAATAGCAGAGCCTGCTCCTCCCTTAAGTTATATAATAGCCAAAGTATGAGAAGCAAGAACATATCCAGACCCCTGGATAGAAGCTTATTGGGGACCAGAGAAGTCAGCTAACAACCACCAGGAAGAAGCAGAAGTGAGAAGGCAGTGGTGACTATGAAAGAAGGGATATATCCAATTTTCACTAACCAGGTATTACTTGGTGGAAAGCTTTCAGTCTGATTGCATCTTCCAGATACCATTCAGCTTCTGGCCAGTGACTTTGGACAGTCAAAGAAGGATTTGATAAACTCATCAGACTAAAGAATAATTCTGTGTAAGCCACTGTAATAAAAAGCACAGCCTTCACTTTGACAGGTCTGCCTGGAGAGGCAGGAGTCAGAGGTGGACGATTTTACTCTAGAAAATACCATTAATGTATTCCTTCTCTCTGCATCTCCCGCTTATTCTGGCCAAATATTTTTTCTTCATTATGTTCCTTAGGGTAAAAAGAAATTATTTTTAACAGAGAAAAAGGTGCACTGATGAAGAAACCAAACAGTTCTTTCATGAATTTTCTATTACAATCATCCTCAGGTTTTAATTAAAAGAGAGTTGTTTTTTTTCCATATCAAACCTGGCCTTCACAAGCAACACAGGTGCCCATAGCAATCACTTGGAAATGGCCTGGGAGCTTGTTTAATGTTACTGCCTAATCACTTTGCCAAATGTCACAGCTTCGGGGCATGCATTCTTACCTTAAGTTTCTTCTCTGCCCCTTTATCCTCCTAGGTAGAAGCCTCTCCATGCATTTACAAGAAAGAACAAAACCTCAAGCTGAGTTTTATTCCTTTTTACTCTCTAGGATCCTGGGAGAGACTCTAGGCAGGGGACACATACAAATAGTGTTTCTGTTGGAATAAAAAAAATATTGTGATCTGTGACTACTAAGATTCCTTTTAATGCTGAAAATTAGGGTTTTATATGTCTTCACATCTCTTTCAAACTTTTGCAATGTTTGTAAGGCTCTCTGCCACCTTGACTCCCTACCCCAGACCTCTTTAGGTATTCAATGGCATAAACACCATGCCCCAGTTTCCTCTAAATATTTCAGTGGCATAATTCCTTTGTTCTTTCTTCCAACTTCAACCCTTACCTCAGACTTTTATTCCACACTCATGTCCTTCAACTTGCTGATAAATAAAAAATGGTAGTGCATTTTAAATATATTTTAAATAAACCACAAAAAGAAAAGCACAATATAACTCATTCTTAGGGACCTTTAACATGAAGGAATAGTGCAGATGAGGGTGACGGATGATGAGATACTTGGAGTAAACAGGATGAGAGGCTTAATCTGCCAATTTTACCTCAGGATCTCAGACCATCACCAGTTTAATACCTTTGCCCTTTTTCTTAGTCTTCCTCCCCTTTTGAAACTATGGCTTAATATGGTCAAATGCTTTCTCATTCTCCTATTCCTTTTGGTAAAATGATTCTTTTTATTTAATAACATTGAATGGTAATAGCAAGCCTCACAGAGAAGGGAAATGAGAGCTGTTTCACAGAGCAAAAATAGACATGTGGAAATACATAAAATTAAAAACCTTCTGTACAGCAAAGGAAACAATCAACAGAGTAAAAATGCAACCTGTGTAGTGGGACAAAATATTTGCAAACTGTATATTATTTGATAAAGGGTAAATATCCTTTGGATATATATAAGGAACTTTGCAAATATATAAGGAACTTCTAAACTTCAGTAGCAAAAAGACATAACCCAGTTAAAAATGGTCAAAGGACTTGATTAGACATTTCTCCAAAGAAGACTTAGGAATGGCCAATGGGTATTAAAAATATGTTCAACATTATTAATCATCAGGGAAATCCAAATCAAAACTACAATGAGATATTACCTCACACATGTTAGTATGGCTATTATAAAAAAAAAAACAATTAAGTGTTGGTGAGGATATAAAGAAAAGGAGACCCTGTATACATTGGTTGGTATGTAAATTGGTACAGCCATTATGGAAAATTGTAAGGAATTTCTTCAAGAAATTAAAAATACAACTACCATATGATCCAGCAATTCCACTTTTGGATCTGTATCCAAAAGAATTGAAATCACTATCTTGAAGATAGATCTGTACTCCCAAGTTTATTACAGGGCATTATTTACAACAGTGAAAACACAGAAGCAACCTAAGTGTCCATCAATAGATGAATGGATAAAAAAAAATGTGGTGTATTTACACAGTCGAATATTATTCAGCCATAGAAAGAAGGAAATCTGCCATTTGTGACAATGTAAATGGAACTCGAGGGTATTACACTAAATGAAATAAGTCAGACAGAGAATGACAAATACTGTATAACCTCATTTATATGTGGAATCGAAAAAAAAAATTGAACTCGTGATACAATGAACAGATTGTTTGATTGCCAGAGGTGGATTGGGGGATGGGCAAAATGGGTAAAGGGAGTCAAAAGAATAGATTTCCAGTTATAAAATAAATAAATCCTGGAGTGTAATGTACAGCATGGTGACTTTAGTCAATAATACTATATTGTATATTTGAAAGTTGCTAAGAAAGTAGATCTTAAAAGTTCACAAGAAAAATGTGAATATTTGAGGCAATGGATGCTAACTAGACTCATTGTGGTGATCATTTAACAATATACACAAATTCAAATAATTATGTCATATCCCTGAAATTAATCCCAATTATATCTCAATTTTTAAAAAAGGGTACTGAAGAGACAGATAGGTATGGAAACACAAAACAGTGGATCCCAGATGCTGTTCAGCAGACCAGAGCTTGATTGCATTCAAGAGGTCACGTAGGATATACACTGTATCTATATCCTCCCCACTTTTTTGACATGAAATACTTTACCACAAGGAAATGGATTGCTGGGGAGCTTGTTAAATTATAGATTCCTCACTCTTCCTTTGGGATTTAGATTTAGCTGAGTGGGTCTTGAGAATATATTTTTAACAAGGTCTCCAAGTGATTTCTATGTTTCCCATATTGGAGAAGCACTCATTTAAGACACAAGCGAAGAGAATACTCTTGGGCAGGAATAAGAACACTTTTTTTGAGAAAGATAAAGATTTAAGGATGGATATGGATTCAGATATGTTTAATGGCTAAGCAAGGTAGGCTTTGCATATGTCATCTGCCAAAAGAAGTGGGGAAAATGTGTGCCTCACCTAGAAACATGGCTTCAGAGCTCAGAAGTAATTCTCTGAGAGCAGTAGTGATTGACACTGCTCTAAAAGTAGCCCTTTCCCCAGACCAGGGAAGTTCTTAAACTAAAAGAATAAGGTAGCTACAACTTTGAGACTAAATGATCTATAGTGCTGGAGAGGCTGGATCTCCTAGATTCCACCCAGAGCATCACAGTGGAGGCAGTTCAGGATGAAGCAGTGGCCACAGAGCCAACCATAACTAGGGAACAACAACAGCCTTTTCAGGAACTACAGCAAAGAGACAAGACTGAGTCAGGTTTTCTACTCCTCCATTGTATGACCCATTGCGGGGATGGTATGGAGAGAGGCATAGGTTGGGAGAGACTGATAAAAATACCAACACCATTCTATGTCCCCTTTATGTGACTTTCTGTGCTTTTTCTCTGCTTGAATCCTATTCTTCATAGTGCCATCCACACAGTTCCATCTACCTGGCAATCTTGAACTTATTCTTCAAGAATCACCTTCAAGAACCATCTGTGAGACTTCCTCTAACTCCCAGGTATCAGTTCCCTCTTCCTCCATATGTCTGACACATTGTGTATGCCTGCCATTGTAGTGTATACCACATTTCTCCATTTCCTCCCTAGTAGCTTAGAATTCATATTATAGATTCTCAGTAAACATTCACACATTAATACTGAGTGATAGTGGGAGACAAATATTTTTGTGAAGCAGGGATGGCTTGGGGAAAGAACTGTTATAGAAGGTAAGTGTGATTGTTGCCTGGATAATTGAGAGTGGTCTACAGGCATTCACTGTCAATAAACTAGGTCTAAGATCATGAAAGTCAACAAATCCAATTTTATCCTAGGTAATTTAAAAGTGATTGAAATGTTCCTAAAATCTAATGGAATAAGCTTGTTTGTCCTGGGTGAACTTACCTAAGGAAACTGAATTTCCAGATAATTCTACTTCCTGTTTTTTAGATACCAGTAAAACACAGAATCCTGAGTAGGAAACAGGCCTTTTTTTTTTTTTTTTTTTTTGTACTGATAGAAAGCCAGTAATCTGTGTTTAACTGAGCATCATCTTTCAGGAACCTTCCTTCATGTCATCTATCCCTGTTCTTCTTGAGTAGTTAGCACATCCCTATGTATATCTATACAATTATAATTGGCTTACATGTGATTCATGCTTACAAGTCCCATTAATGTGATTACATATTGTACATATGGGTACTCTCCCCCAGGATATCTAGGTCATTGCTTTTCAATAAGATATATGAAATCATAGAATGCTAGCATATAACACAAAATTCTCATTTTGCAAAAGAGAAAGCTGAACCCCAGAGACATTATATAAGCTTGTCAGATATTACATATTCATTTAAACAATGAGTCATTAAATCATTCAAAAAGTATTTCAGCGACTCAATGTCCAAAAGCATAAAGATGTTAGATACAAGGATGAAACAATTCCTGACATCAAGAATTTCACTATTTTCTCTGCAACAGACATATAAACAGCAGTATACTACCAGTGGAGTGTATACTTTGGTTTAAACCTTTGGAGAACAACTTGACAACAAACTTTTTTTAAAATAATTTTAGTCCTTCAATTCCACTTCCAAGAATTAATCTAGTGGAAATAGACTTGAAGGTAAGCAAATATTTAGCCATAAAGTGTTCTTTTTTTCTTCTTTTTGAATAATAGTGTTGCTTTTGAGACTGTTGCTAGATTTCAGAATAAACTATGGTTTATTACACAGTGAATTCTTTGCAGTCATTAAAATGTATGTTGAAAAAGAATACAGAGAGACGACCATGAGATATTGTTGAGAAGGCAAAAGAGTAGATACCAGTTTAGTTTATGGATTATGAACTTTTTTAAAAAATATATCTTCATTATGCCTAGGAAAAAAGCAAACCTCTCAAAGTATTAACAGTAGTCATCTCTAAATAGTAAATTACAGATACATTTTTATTGTCGTTGTTGTTCTGTTGGCTGTATTTTCTAAATGTTTTACAGTGAATAAACATTTGCTTTAAAGTAGAAAAAAAAAGTTATTTCTAAAGTAAATAAACTGTATATGAATATCAAGGCAGCATTTAATTCCTGAATATCTGAATCTATCCATGTGGAGCCAGAGGGTACTGACCCATTAATTAGTGACTCACTGACTGTGTGTAGTTGTTTTTCACTAAATTGGCCAAATTGAGCATTATATATAAATATCTTTTTTAAAATTTCATGGAGGAAAGACTAGAATAAATGTTTTCTCTAAATCTTCACAAAAAAGAAACAAGCAACGAGGAAATACATCAGAATCAAAAATGCTTTTAAAAAATTTCCAGAGTGAGAGAACACAGCTCTGCTTATCCTTTTGTGCCAACCAGAGTTATCAACGTTCCTTCAGGGAGCCCCACATCCCTGCCAGCCTTCAAGGAGGCTCCCAAATCACCAAATATCTGGTATTCAACACTGGTCATGTGTTTTGATGGTTTCTATTCTTTGAAAATTGGGAATTCAGGCATACGTGCTAATCCTTTATCAGGCAGAACAGCAAGTCGCCCAGAACATCCCAATTTCCCATAGTCCAAGGTAGATGGGTATTTACTGGTTCTTAAATCTCTTTAATGTCTGTTCTCAACAAAGTGCTTTCAATCTTTTAGGGAGGTGTCAGCATGACATCAAAAGGATGGACTGAGACAAATTCAATGGGAACATTGCACCAAGGTCAGAGTGAAAACAATATTTACCTTGCAAAGACCTCTAGGCACTCAGATTAAATTAGAACAGGAATGAGTACATGCTCTCTTCTATTTACTTAGTTGGCAGAAGGTGCTTTATTTTGTATAAATCACATAGCCATCACTGAAAATATATTATATTTTTAAAGTGCTGTACTCTGTTGGAAAGAGAATCTGGCTTCTTAATGGATGTAGTATAGTCTAAGGGGGCCCAGAAAGAGCAAAGAAGCAGAGGATGAACATTTATTGTAAATTTCTGGGGATCTCATATAACCCTCCCCTTCAAATCTCATTGATCCCAGTTTTCATCTCTTCTAGGGAGTTGTCATGAGTCTCATTTTACGGATGAACAAATTGAGGCTAAGTTTCAGAGAGTTTTAAAAAAAAATCAATGTATGGTTGCCCAGTTGGTTCAGTGGCAACAATAGATTTCAGACCCAGGTTTGTCAGATTCCAAACACTATGCCTTTTCCAAAGCACCCTACTCTTTCCAAAAGTCAGATAGATAAATGTCATAGTGTCATGTTAGATCAAAAAGAAGGCTGAGAGATCAAGTGACAGGGAAAGTTGGTATTTAGATTTAGAAAATCTTTTACAAAGTTGTCACACACTGCCCTACTTTGATATCAGCAGAACCTGATTATGTGTTCAGGTTATGTACACCTTTGCATGTAGGTACCCAATAGGACTGACCCTCAGCAAAGCTGAGGAGCAAGTGGCCATTATCTCTGGTGTTAAGTGGGCCTGCTACTTGAAGGTGGGGCAGAGCTTGTAGGCTTGTAGTGGGAATCCAGTGTCCAGAGATTCAGCCTGGACCAGCATGCTTTACATCTTCATCATGCTGCCTGCCCCCCTCCTAACTTTCCCACTGTCTTTGTTCTACAAGCTTCTGATTTTACACCTGCCGCAGCTGTTGCTTTAGTGATTCAGCCATTAGAGATTTCATTGGTGGGGAGTAGTGGTGGAATGGGCTTGTCTCTTTTCTGATTTAGAGAATCAGGACTGAGCTCTTGGTAAACAATTCTGCACTGACTCCTAACATACAGCTCCATATCTTATAAGCTGTTCCCTTGGAAGTGTATTTGGATTCTGACCCTCGGCAAACCCTTTTTCAGGCACTCATGATCATGGTGGCCTTTATAGGATTCTACACCAAGAGAACCACTAGGTCACAATCCAGGTTCGAAAGTTTCCCTAACATGTTGCTCTCCCACATCTCACACCCATGGGCCCCACAAGGTGACTAGTTACATTTAAAAATCTAAAATCATGAAATTGAAATTTTGACCTTAGAAGTTAATAGGGTTCAATCTCAAATTTTTCCCAGTTCAATGACTTTCCCATTTAACAATAATTAGTTGAAAGTTTGGACTTACGTTGAATCAAAATTGGCCTCCTCGCTACCTCTCACTGGTCCCAGTTCTGCTTTCTGGGGTTATCCAGCCCATAGGAAGGTGATATTAAAACGTGTTTAAAAGAACTGATGCCCTTAGTGAGATTGTTAGGAGAGGCCTTTTGTAGAAGGAGGTATAGTATGAGAGCAAGCTTTAGGCAGGTCACTTCCAGGATTCACCTGATTTCCCATGGATCCCATTTCCTCTTTTGGTGTTTCAGGTTTTTGTTCTTCACATGAAACTAGCCAAGAATAGGCAGGCCTCCAGTTTCTGGCTGCAAATCTCTGAGGACATCTTCTTTCGCCAAATCTTTAGAGAAGATGGGCTATGCAAGAAGTAAATATCAGGCTTCCATGTGGTCCTATCTGACATCTCAGATAGAACCAAAGCCCTGACTGGAAGAAAGAGGTAAAAGTAAATTCTTCGTGAGTTTTGTTTTTGACGGTTGGCTTTCAAACAAAGAGATGTAAATTATGTTAGGTTTGGTAGAGCATCTGATTCATTTTATCAGTACAAATAATAGGAACTATGTGCATTATGTAAAACTGACTATATCTCAATTATAAGATACTGTATCACTAAAAACACAGCAGCTGTAACTTTAGCAAAGAGTTAGTTAGCCCTTTGGGCCCTAGATACTAGATGCCCAGGCCACACTAGCTCTGCCCTTTCTAACACCTGAACCTCCTGGCTGATGGGGCTCAAGGGACCCAGCCAGGTATAGCCACTGCTAGGTAGGGCAAGGGGCCTGGCCAGTGGAGGATGTAATCACAAACTCAATGGCTTTCTACTTAATATCTTCCAGAAAGGCACCTTGGATTAATAGAAAGATCAGGCTTTGCAGATAGACTTGGTTTTGAATCCTGGCTTCATCACTTAGTAGTTGTGTGCCCTTGGACAAATTATTTAACCTCTCATTTTCTTCTTCTAAAATGGAGATGATTCTATATCCCATACGGGTGTGCCAAGGATTAAGTAGGATCATGTTTGCAAATACTGTATATTAGTAGAAGTGAATAGTTGTCCTCTTTCTCTTTTCTATTTATATCTTCCTTGTCTTCAACTCTTTCTTTAGTCCGGGGTGTGGGATAAGGACGTGCTAGAGAGGGCTTTCAGATATACTTCCACACACCTGCTCTTTGGGAGCTCTGCTTCTGCCTCCTGCTACTACTTCCTCCTTTGACCATCCACAGAAAGATGAGCCAGGGACATAGAAGAAGCAAAATGCAAATCCGTCTGCTCAGTTCTTTGTGTGCACAGTTTTTAGAAGGAAGCTAAAGCTATTAATGAAAGTGAGTATGTATGAGGCTTTTATTTGCAGTACATGTGCTCTAGACAGTACAGAGAGGAATCACACATGATGACTGCCTTCCAGGGCCTTGCTGACCAATGCGAGAGTTGTACCTGTAGGTAAATAATTTCAGGAATGTGATAAATGCCCAATTCATCAGGTCATTAGGATTCACAGACTACTTCTGTTTCTATTTCACACTGCAGCTAAAGAGGGTTCCTAGCCTGTCACTGTTGAAGTGGCAACTTACTATACACTTGGGAAGGACATTAGAACTCTTAACTTCTTCTGGAGCTTTGCTTCTAGTGAATTAATTCCTAGATGGTGGTGGAGAACTTAATGGCAAGTTGCTATTGTTAGCAAGGAGTGACAGATGTGGAGATAATTTTGAATTGTGTTAATGTTCTGAGAAACATATGAGCTCCTGTTGACATAATACCTGACTTCGGGAATGGATTACAGTGCATTATGTTTCCATGCCCTTGCTGGAAAGCTCAAATCTAAGAGCAAATGGTGTTCTTGTGAGATCTGATACCATCATAATCCCAAGAGTTGGCATTTTTCTTCTCATTAAAAAGAAGAAAATTCAGGGGTTTTTTTTTTTTTTGGATTATCCAATCAAATTCCTAATACAAGTATTATACTTGAAAGATCTTTATAAATCAATACCATGCCAAAATATATCCTATGACAAAAATAAAATGTAACTTCAAATATTTGTTAGAATATCTGTTCTTTTTTGATTTTCATTTTTTTATGTTAATAATGATCATAAACTCATTGCCAAAATATTCTGGGTTTTTTTTTTTTTTTTTTGGATTATCCAATCAAATTCCTAATACAAGTATTATACTTGAAAGATCTTTATAAATCAATACCATGCCAAAATATATCCTATGATACAAAAATAATGTAACTTCAAATATTTGTTAGAATATCTGTTCTTTTTTGATTTTCATTTTTTTATGTTAATAATGATCATAAACTCATTGCCAAAATATATCCTGTGATACAAAAATAATGTAACTTCAAATATTTGTTAGAATATCTGTTCTTTTTTGATTTTCATTTTTTTTATGTTAATAATGATCATAAACTCATTTGAAAGAAAATATACCTGTGTTTCCAGTAAAATAGATTACCTGACATTAGAGCGGAGATAAAAAATAACCCATGCTTCCTGTTCTGACTAACTCATCAGACCTGAGTGTGCAGTGGCCATTTCTCCTCCTCCACATGGCATCCCTCTGACCATTAAGCACTGGAGTCAGGTGAAGGTTGACCAGTCCTGCTATCGTGCCTCCATAATTTTAAATAGTCCATGAGATCTGTGTAGAATCCCTGTGTGTTCTGGATGTTCCCTCATTAAGTTCTCCTTTCTGTGCTATAAGATCATTAGGAATAGAGAGAGAGAGTTCTAGAGAAAGGACAAGCCTAAAGTTTCATTAAAAACATAAGAATTTTCCTTTGCAGAGTGGCTCTATGTGCTAGGAAATTTCCATACATGTTTTAAAATCTTCACTTCCCACTATAAAGTAGAAGTTTGTTATACCCATGTTACAAGGATAGAAACTGAGGTTCACAGAGATTGAATGATTCATTAGAGTGGTGGCTGAACAAGGGTCCATCCCTGAGTTTGCATAGCTTCAAATCTGCTACACCGAAGTTGGTCAAAATCAGCAAACTAAGGACTTATGGACCTGATTCAGTTCAAAGTCATGGTGTTTTGTTTTGCTTGGTCAGCACTAGAATAGTCTTTCCCCCGTTAGCCATTTTCACTCTCTTATGCCTTGTCATATATATCATACATTTACTTTTTCTCCCTGGTCCCTGGTAGCATTTAGAGTTTATGATTTCTGTTCCAGGTGTAATGGAATGATCATGAGCTTTGGAGCCAGACCCGTAAAACATTTCATTCCAGGCCCAACCAATTACTGAATGGCTTATGCTTTGGGCAAAACTTTGAGCTTATTTCCTTCACCAAAATGGGTCTAGCTAAACCTAGGTCATAGAGCTGTTGTAAAGATGAAAGGGAAATAGTGTAAAGTGCTTGATATTCTATAAATATTATAGTGCCCACTTGATCTCTTCCCATTCTTATCACTATCATTTGTAAAATCATTCTTTGAAAAATTTCTATTTAGTTCCAAACACTGCCCCTAGAAGATATTAGATTAGAATACTTCCTGCCTCCATTCCTACTGAGGTATGGAATTGAAAAATACCAAATACCAAGCCTTCCTGCATGTGATAACTTATAACGGAAATATTCAATAACTACCTTCATGTTCCTTGGTTGCTTAACCATATCAAAGATATTTTAAAAAGTCATAAATGGGAGAGGTGGGAAGATTGGTAAAAAGATTTCCTAGGAGTTGGCTGTTGCTATGTTAAAAGTCTACCCCTCCCCTTCTTTGCTTCAGCCTAATGGAGATGGACTGCTATATGACCCTTTGGAGAGCTAAATGTATATGTTGCTGCAGTTAGTAGAGAAGGAAGCTATATTGACTTGGGTCTGATTCTCAGGCAGGAAATCTAGAGGACAAAAGTCCAATGACCAATTTGCTTAAATCACATCAATTCAAGATCCTCAATCTCATTCTGGGCAAAGGTATGAGAATGTTTCCCGTGGAGTGAATGTGAGGCACACGGAGGAGCTTATAGCAGATGTCATCAATGCTTCACTCATATCCTGTAGACACTTCCCTTTCTCTGTGCTCCTGACGTGTGGTTACTAGGAACTTCATTTGTAAGGATTTTTCTAGCACTGGAGGGGCCATGCTACTGCGTGGGGATGAAGTAGGCCAGAAGTGTCAGGGAATTAACTCCTTGAAACAGTCTTACAATAAGATTGACTTGAAATATGAAACTGAGGTGCATTATATACCTGCAAATCCTACAGCTCTCTTGTATCTCAACTTGGGTAATTCTGAGGCAATATCTGACACTATTTCCCAAAGTTTCCCTGTGAGGTTAAAACCTTAGTGGCAGCTGGCTTTGTGTGTACTCTTTACTATGTTTTCTTTCCTGTATCATTTCCTTATTACCCTACTGGTGTTATCTGCAATTCCCAAATAAACAACTTGCATTCGAATATTTGCCTCAGGGTCTACTTCTTGAGGAAACCAAACTAAGACAATTGGCACTAGAAAAGGGCCAAGGAAGAATACCCTTATGATAGGATTTGGGAATTTGCCAACCAGATCGTAAAAAGTCCTGGTGGTGATAAGAGAATTCGTGATAATCCCTGGCATGTTGAGCATCACAATTATGAAAACTCTCTTATGTAGTGGATTGGAACGGACATAGGCTTATATAAAACCTCTAGCATTTTAGAAATATGGTGGAAATGGTAATTATGAAGACTGTGGACTGTGAATTGATTGTTTTTAATTGCCATAGTGAAACTGAAGGAAAAAAGTAAGTTTCAGTTTAATAACTGGGCTTCTCAGTGGGAAGCCCAGAAGACCTCTAATTCAGCATTCAAAGAGACCATAGTTCCTATAGCTAGAGGGCAGATCCAGCTGAAAATCAGGTCTGGACCTGGGTGTGAGTGAAGGAGAATTACAAAGACAATTCTCTGCCCTGGCAAGTCTCTCATGCTAAAATTGGGGGCTTGATAGGCAAGAAGTGTGGCCCTAAGACCTGAGATGGGGATATTTTGGGGCAAATGTACTTGACGACGTTAGATTTACAGATTCTCCTGAACCCCTAGGTCTATAGAAATGGTTCACTCCCAATCAATACAGGATAGCAGATTCTCTGCCTAGAAAACATGGAGTGTTAACCTAAGGCAGACACCTCATAAGATGATACTTACCTTATTCAAGGTTTACCTCTGTGCCCTTCACAGATTCTAGAACAATAATAGGGGTAAAAATTCAACTTGAACTCCTAGGAAAATGCTTTCCTTGCTCCAGAAAAAAAAAAAAAAAAAAAGGTATCATTAACAAAATGGCTACAAGACTTGGCTAATATGTCATGGTAGAATCAGAGAGATGATACCTGAAAATGGATTTTGACAGCAGTGAGGACTGTAAGGCTGGAGAGAGAATTTTTGACATGGGAACCTGCTCTCATGATGTCAGCTTAATGTACTGGGAAAGACTCCTGTAGTTGATTCTAACATACTCTTGGTATAGTTCCCCGAAGTTTGTGGGAGGATGGCCTGCAGCAAATGAGATGGGATTGTTGTAGAAATACTCAGCTCCTTACTCCCCAGGTGGGAAAATTTGATTTTAATTAAATTTATTGGAGTGACATTGGTTAATAAAATCATATAGGTTTCAAGCGTTATGGAAAATTCTTAGGTGGGTATTAAACACTTTCCCCAGAGATTTCCCTTGGGATTAAGCAGCAAGAAGCCAAAACAAAATGTCAGATTCTTAGGGGGTGAAGAAATAGTCACCAGTAATTACTGAGCAAAAGGATGAATGTAAGCAGATCAAGGAAGAAGTTCTCCATCTTGAATCAATCTGAACATATACCGGGTCCCAAGGATGTAAAGCCATCTAAGGATAGAATCAGTCTAAGTAAAAATTTCCTATCCTTTACTATTTTCCCTTCTCCTTTGTTTTGACTCCAGAGAGATAAGAAAGTAGCAATATATATGTAGGTGGTGGGGTAGGGAAAAGGTGAAATACAAGCCAGAGAAAAAGAGAAGAAGCCGGATAGTACTCATTTTCCTCGCTCTAGGCTTTTGTTCAAAATAAGAACAGGCTGTAAGGAAAGAGAAAATATACGATTAATCAGGTTTTGAATTTTTATAAGTGTCATAGACTAGGTTCTAATTACCGAATTGACTTTGTGTTGTGATTTAAAAACATTTAAGACTGTCTTTTAACTAAAAGTTAAAAAAGTCATGTTACCTATCAATTTTTTATTCAGCAGTAGAGAAAATATTCCTGGACAACATTTAAAGGTACAGTGAAATGAACAAACAAACAAAAATCCAGTTTCATTTGATTACATCAAAAGTGCCTGTTCAACCTCCCCATTCTACTACTTCATTGTTCCTTTGTCTTCCTTAGAAATACTCTGGCTTTTCTCCCTCCATGTTCTGTTACAGTAATAAAAAGCATAGTGGATGGCAACTGATATAGAAAAAAGGTAACATAGAGTGCAGCGTGAAATCTAAGCTGTCTTACAGAGTCCTTTCCTAGTCAGTTATAGCTGTGTTTGATAACTCCCAGGCTATCTTAATGCCATATTCACATTGTTTCATGTTTTCTTTTTCAAGCATAAAATGATATATAGATAATGGAAAAAAGACTGAGAGATAAAAGGTTGAAAACCATGAGGCTATTGGGCTTTCTTGATTCCCAAAATAAATACAGTAATGTTTGTTTCATAAGGAAGAAAGAAATAGGAATTGAAATAGCCACCCATAATGTGGAATAAGTCACTTACTATCACTGTGTTCCATTAGAATCTTCCAGAGCATTGAGCATTGTGTGCCCACCAACAGATCTGTGACTCAAACCAAGTATTTTTCTCTTGCTGCAAACTTTTGTGTTATAGAAGACAAAATCCAAAGCTATACTCAAATAGAGCAAAATCACTTCCCCTTTCTTTGCATAAACCTTCATTTACCATGGAAGATAGGCATTTTTGTTGACGGTTTTTATTGTCTTCCAAATCATCTTTAGAATTCTGCTTACCACAACAGCCTGTAATGCACAAGAGTCTCTCACAACAAAGAATTATTTGGCCCCAAATGCCAATCCTGCTGAGATTGAGAAACACTTGTCTAGGCATATCTTTTTGTACATGGTGGAAATATTTTCAGTTTATCTTTCTCATGAAAGGCAGATTCATAGCCTGCAGTTCTTGAATGAAGCATATGCCACTAGGTTTCTGATCATAATCTAGCACTCTCATTTTCCGGGAGCTATTGGTCACAAAGATCTTATGAATTCCTTGACATCTGCTGGTCCATCTATCTTTACTCATCTACTTCTCTAGCTTCACACCCAACAGTCTACTTAGTTTATATTCTTCTATTCTTTGACACAAGTGATATTTCATTTATAAATACCAAGAAAAGGGAGAATGTTAGCATTCTTTGCCTTTGACTAGATAATCAAAATGTGATCATGCGTGTAACTGGAATGCAAGTTCCTGACTACAGAGACTTTATATCTCATAATAAAAGCATTCACCAATCAAGTTTGAGATCCATTTAAATTTGGATATTTGTGTGAAAAGTAGATTTCACTTGCTACATTATCCTTGAGTAGGAAATTCATTCATTCGACAAATATTTATTGTATGCCTATCATGAGCCACAAATTATGTTATATGATTAGTATATCAATGACCAATGAAAAGAGATGAAGCACATGTTTATGCAATTAGAGCTTAAAAGTACCCTGATGGGTATATAAAGGTGTGTAGGCCCTCAACCTTTCTTAAAATAAGAGAAGCCACTTGGTTTAAACTCCCACCCTAGTAAGAAATCTCTTCTATGATACCCCTGATGGATCTAATTTGTGTTTCACTCCTTCCAGACAGTGTCACAGAGTTGGATACTTTAAAAGAGAAATCTTTGAAGTTTTTTGCCCAAATACTCACTAAAAGAATTTTGGAAAATCATGGACCCTTTTGCATATTTAAATTTGATATCTAAAACCTTTTAATCAGTAAATAGTTGCTAAGAAGGTAAATTCTGGCATATTTCATATTTTATATGTACATTAAATATATTTTTTCAAAACATCAAGTTCATAGGTTTAGTTCATTTGGTTTGTATAATGCGTCTTCCATACTATCTGTCAGGCAAATGCAGTTCAAATTGTCAATCGAAATAGACAAATCAGGCTTACTTTCTGTGAGAAAAAGTCTGGATTCACTTTTCAGTTTAAACTGGAATACTTGTATCCCTGTGACAACCATCTCACTTCTAAATTCTAAGATAAATTGACATATAGATAAACATAGAGCCTAAAATGAGTCTGTCACCTGAATGAAATAAGGCACTGCCCCATCAATATTTCTTACAGATGATCTTTTTGCTTTGCTGTCACCTCCTCAGCAGTTGTACATCCTAAAGGTATTCTTTTGTTTGGTTTCCTAAAAGTTTTTACACCTTGAGTAATGATAGTAAGACTGAGGATTGGCGAATATAGATTTTTCTTTTGTAAAGTAGGAGAAATGCAAAAAGAAGTGACAAAGGATAAATTTTAACCTCAGATAAGTGCATTTTGAAAAAAGTACACAAAGAGGTTGAGGATTTGAGAAATGATACCTATGAAATTATACTTACCAATACATATCCCTGGAAAAATCTTAATGTACTCCCAGGGATATGAGTCTTCCAGTAGGAAGACTGCAGGTTTAGATGTTAACCTGCTACAGGGTTAGAAAGGTCTTTTCTAGTACTGAAATAGTAAATTGAAATATATTTTCTACCCTACATATACTCCACTCTATTTTAGTTCTCTGTTGGGTACCTAGTGGGATAAATTCATCTTCTATTGATGATGCTCTAAACCAGAGGCCGCCAACCCCCGGGGCCATGGACCAGTACTTGTCTGTGGTCTGTTAGGAACTGGGCCGCACAGCAGGAGGTGAGTGGCAGGTGAGTGAGCAAAGAAGCTTCATCTGTTTTTGCTGCTGCTCCAGTGTGCTAACATCAGCACCTCAGCTCCACCTCACATCATCAGACGTTAGATTCTCATAGAAGCATTGATCCTTGGTGCCAAAAAGGTTGGGGAATGCTGTTCTAAACATTTGAACATCTTATGAGGCATCCTCCACATCTTTCCATCTTTAAGATTAATATTCCCAGTTCCTTTAACTGCTCATTATCTCTCATTGTTTTCAGTTTCTTCTCCCTGATTGTTATCCATGCATAAAGAATAGTCAAAATTATCAAACTTTTTCTGAATTTTGATGTCCAAACAGTATAATGTTTTATTGCTACGGATAAAATATTAATCCTAGTCATTATTTTTAAAGGTAAAGAGCTACCATTTACTGAATGCATGTGCTTAGTGCTTAAAATAACGGTGCAAAGAAGATGCTATTATTCTTATTTTTACATGAGAAGATTGAACTGAAAACAAACAAACAAACTAGATAACTTGAACAAGGCCAAGAGCTTCATTCTGTACCTTGTTTATCGCTTAGTTGCTGGCTGGGTCAGTAGTTGATTTAACAGCAACACGACAATTCATGGAGCATATCTCTGTAAGTATGTAGGAAGGGGCCCAGAGAACGTGAGCTATAAGATTAGGAAAAATGTCAAGATTGCCTGAATATCTTCTGGAAAAGTCTCTGTAAATCTGAGAGGAGACTGGCATGTATCATGCTGACTGAGGTCTAGAACGTCCTGCCTCAGTGACCTAATGAAGTAAAAGGCCTTCCAAACTGGACTCTGCTCAGTCCAGGGGAGTGTGTGGAGCAAGGGAGAGTGTAGTGGAATGCTGCTGACAGAGGAGAGGACCCCTCCGTGGGCTTTCCTGCTCCCCTCCTCTGCTGGAAGCAAATGGCTCTGCTTTTCTCTAGTTTTATTTGTTTACACGTCCTGAATTAGAAGTAGATAGAAATAGAGATAAAATCACATTAGGGATAGAAATAACGATTTATCTGTGTGTGCACATATGTGT
>NW_006441954.1:639372-645969 GCF_000325575.1 Pteropus alecto | reverse complement strand
TTAAAGAAATACTAATTTTGGGATCAGTTTGCTTGAGTTTGATCCTAGTGATATATTTACTGCTATGTGACTTGAGCATGGTCTTTAGCTACTCTAAGTTTTAGTTTCCTCACTGACATGTAGCAGGTACTCAAAGATTTTTATTGAGCAAGTAAGTGAATGAATAAATGAATAATTTTGTATTTTGGCAAACAATAACCTTGCAGGGTTATGCTGAGGATTAATACTAATATAGGGATTTTAGTTCTCTGTTGGGTACCTAGAGTACATAGTGTAATGTTAATACAGTAGGCATTTTGCAAATAACAGTAAATAATAATAGCATTCATCATCATTGTTATTATTATTGATTTAGTGCTTTTGTGGGTTGATGTACCAAGTGATCATGTGGCACTTCTTTCTAAGCTAGAGATTCCTCATCAAACTTGAGAGCAAGTATTACATGATGCTGAATATTTGGAACATGCCTGAATTCAGAGGGGTTTAGCCATCACGAAGGACAAATTTGGGAATCTCAGAAGCTTCTTGGTCTTCCACTCTTGGAAGTGTGGCTTGAGATGTCTGGTGGCAAAACAGTGGCAATCTGTTGTCTGGAAGAGGCTTTGCCATTGTGCCAGATGTGCCAAAATCATGCAGCAACTCTGTGAGACCAATTCTTGAAGCTCAACAGGTTGTACATGTCTGCTGTCATGGCTGTTCTTGGAGCTTGAATCATACTACCTAGTGACATCCAAATCTACGTATTTTGCACATTCATTCTCTGGGTAACAACAAGTTATAAACCTACAGCCTATTCTTCTTGAAAGAGAAAAGAAAAAAAAGCGTGCTAGGATTTTGGCCTGAAAATTGATGTCTTTTATATACCTAAATCATTTTCAGTTAAATACCATTGTTTTGTGGATTACATTAATCTGCTATAGATCGTAAATTCTCCAGGGCAAGATCTTGTCTTTCCAGAGGTTGTATAAAATGATGCAGACACTTTTAGCACTCCTGATATAACAGATGGTTATTATTTATAACAAAAGGATAAGAACAATGGCAGCCTCATCACATGTCTTAGAAGCTTGATGTACAAAAGGAATCTCATTATATACATATTGTAATCCCATTACAACATATTGTAAAGGTATGCACGTTTCTTCCTGGGAAAACCTGATAACTCATTCCTCTAACTCTAGAAAACAGACTAGTGAGAGTTAAGTCTAATTATGTAAAGATTCTTTGCTTTACAAGACAGTTTTTCTAAAGAGTCTTTAAATAGCCAGATCCCTTTTTGGAGTATTCAAAATTGGATTTGCTTTACAAAATGTTTAGACTCAACTTTTCAGGAGCAAAGAGAATATACAAAAATGGGATATTGTATGTCAGATGTCAATGGCAAAGTCTCCGTGATCACAGTGAAAACAAGGCTCACCCTTCCATCTCTGAATCCATCAAAGTCAGAACATCTAAATATGGCAGGTGGCTTTTACAGGGCATTAGGTGCCCTCATTCCAGGCAGAAAAGCTAAGCCAGCATCGGGGTCATTTGCCATCATTAACTGCGTGACTCTGGCAGCCAAGGGCATTAATCTGTGCTCTGAGCAATCATGCATTATTCAGCATGTACTGAACTATTCACTTAAATAGGGATACTTTTTTTTTTTAATTGAGACACTTATAAAGAAAAAGCTGGTGACTTTTATTCAAATAAATGGGAACAAAATTATAAGTTGTGGACAGAAAGAGAAAAAGGAGAAGTTGAAGTAGGACTAGATAGGAACACAAGATTAGAAGGAGGGACTCACCTCCCCTCCTCCCCCACCCCTCAGATCACAGACAAACAAATGTTCCTCCCCATATCAAACTCTCTTTTTTTTGCAAAACCCTCTGCTTGCAAATACAAGCAAATAGATAGGTATCAGCAGTTATTTCTTGCTGTCTCTTAGTTCTGATGCATAGCAGGAATACAGCAGCAATGTATACTGCATTACTCAATTTAGTAAGTAAGAACTGCACAGGCACTGTTTGACTCAACTATAGGAAGAATACTAGACCCTGAGGAAAGAAGGAAATGTATATTTAATAATCTAAGTGCCATCGAAGACTTTACAATGTTTTTATGTGCTATTCCAATATGGCTTCTCCAGTAGAAAAATGAGAATACTTCGTTTTAAAGTGGTTACTGTAACCAAATGCACTATTTAGGTTTTCCAAGAATTCTAAACCAGTAGTTGATTAGTCCCTGTTCAGATTCAGGCAGGCTGATGAGACTCTTTCAGGAAGTTCTATCCATTGTGCTGAAAGGCTCTTGTTAATACAACAGCAAAGGCACTGAGCACTTCAACAGCTTTAGGGCCAACAAAGGGATACTTTGTAAGAGCACAATACTCAGAATTTTCACAGGACAGTTCATATCTGCACTCCTATGAGCGATTTTCTGTCTCCCTGCCATGTAGGCTGTGTGTGTGTGCTTTGCGCGCCTAGATTATCAGAATAGGAATGGATCTTGGGCTTGGGGATGAGTGTGTTAAGGGAAGAGAGGAGGGACATGGGTCAGGTGAAGCGAAAAATAAGTTGGAGACTCTGGAGGAAAGGAAAATGGTTAATTTGGATTGTTTAATGTTAAATACACGATCGGGTTTGTAATTCAAGTTCTGCCACACTTGCGTTCATTAATGCCCCTTTCACGTCTCTTGAGTACGCAGCTTGTGTTCAGAACCAGGCCAGCATAGGCAGGACTGGGGAGGGAAGCCATTCTCTTTAGCTGAGGGAGAAAATTCTAATGTGCACCCTGAGGGGAGATGGATCTCTAGAGTGTAAAAATGTGTTCCTGAGACCAAATGGGAAAAGGTTTAAGGTGAGGAATCGGGCAACCAGAAAACTGAAGCTTCAACCCTTGCTAGGCGTAGGGGTGCGGAAGGCGGGTTGCTCACAGGGTGGGGGTTGGAGAGTGCTCCTCATAGCCCCTGGGCAGGGGAAGGGCAGAGGACTGGGAACGTGTGTGGCAGAGGCTTGCTCTGCCAGGACGAGATGTTGGAGTATGAGGGTGGGGTGGGGGCCTGGGGGGTGGCTTGGAGCCCTGGTGGTGGCTGCCTGACGTCACCGGCCTCTCTGGCAATAGGCTGCGAGCTGAGCTCCCCGAAGCGGCAGCAGCAGCGGCGGCAGCACGGCTTGGTCTCTGGCCCCTTCACTCCGCGCCTTCTGCAGCCGCCACTGCAGCCGCGCGGCACGGCTCCCTCCCTACAGCCAGCTGGTGGCCCCAGGTAAGGGATACGGTGCGGCTAAAGGCTCGGGGCACCGGGGCGGTAGGGTGGCCGGGCGCGAGTGGGTAGGACAGACCAGGCGGCCTGCGCAGGCACTCCTGGCCGTAGCTTCGGCCCCCGCCCCTGTCCAGGCTTGCGCGCCGCCTCACTGCTCTGCAGTGCAACAGTTTGCAGCTGCCTTTTGAGAGCGACAAGGGGCTGTGCTGCTCTCTGCAGGTTTACCTGGTTCTGGTCCCTGGAAAAGCCTCGGGGCCCTCGGGCTGAGGCTGGGAAGGCCGAAGAGAAGGTCGGGAACCCAAACTTTGCAGGCAGGAACCATCCCCCTTCAGTTTCCAGCCCCCTAGAAAGAAGCGAGATACTGTCAAGTGGGGAGAGGGTACACAGGGAAATGGGGAGACGGGGGGGCGGTTGCGGAGATGAGCTTTAGCTGAGCGGTGTTTCAGCTGCTTTTTTTTTTTTTTTTTGGTTGGGGGGAGGTACCAGAGAATAAGGCTGGAGAAAGGATGGAGCGCGGTCCTGCGCGTCAGCCACAGCGGTGGACAGAGGCGGAGCGGGATGTGGTGCCAGGGGACCCCTATGGGAATCGGACCTAAGGGATCTGACATCGTCTGGAAAGGGAGAGTCAGGAAGTGGAGGGAAGAGAAGGGAGGACTGCGTACCCCGAGCTGGCTTGGCGACCTGGAGTGAGTGCTGGAAAGTGTAGGATCCAGGGAAAGACATCCACTGAGAGGGTGCAGGAAAAAGGAGGGGCAGCGTTCTGGGAAGCGGGGACCACAATGCGAGGTGGCTTCATGTCTGTTGTAATTAGAAAGTTGTGCAGGGCGCAGGGAGGCTGCCTTATCTGCTGAGTAATCGTCATCTCTGCGGTGCGGGCGCAGACCCCTTCCCTGGTAGTGGCTGGAACCTAAAGCTGGCGGCTCTGGTGTGCGGCCAGGGACGGGCGGGCTGGGGTCCTCCGGCTGCGGAGACGACGGGCAGTGTCCAGCTGAGGCAGTGTGCCTAAAGGGCAGTTTTGCAGTGGCGCTGATCTTCCGGTCCTCCGCACTCTCTTGAGCAACGACAGGGATCCTAACTAAGCCTGTTCTCTTTGCAGCCTGGTGCCTTGGCAAAGGAAAAGGGAGCGTGGACACGCGTACAAGGCGGGTCTGGAGAGGATCTCCCGGGCATCGCTCGCTCCCCTGCCAGCTTGCTTGCCTGCAGTTGCTCCCTCAGTCCTTTGCTCGCACGCGCATCCACTCCCATACCAGGGAGTAGTTTGGGGCGGCGTGGGCTCTCTCCTCTTCTTGGCCAGTGGAAACGGTGTGCCCAAGAGAGGAAGTCTGGTGGGCTTGGCCCCTCCCAGCCCAGCGCCAATGAGTGCCAGGGCGCCAAAGGAGCTGAGGCTGGCGCTGCCGCCGTGTCTCCTCAACCGGACCTTTGCTTCCCCCAACGCCAGTGGCAGTGGCAACGCAAGTGCCCGTGGTCCGGGTGCAGGCAGTGGCACCTGCATTACGCAGGTGGGACAGCAGCTCTTCCAGTCCTTCTCCTCCACGCTGGTGCTGATTGTCCTAGTCACCCTCATCTTCTGCCTCATCGTGCTGTCCCTCTCCACCTTCCACATCCACAAGCGTAGGATGAAGAAGCGGAAGATGCAGAGGGCTCAGGAAGAATACGAGCGGGATCACTGCAGTGGCAACCGTGGCAGCAGGGGGCTGCCCCCAGCGGGCGACCAGGCCCCTGCCCCTGTAAAAGAAACCCGGCTGGAGAGGCAGTCCCGGGACTCCGCCTTCTGTGACCCCTCCAACGCCTCCTCCTCCCCTTTGTCCCCTGGCCTCCCGTGCCAGGGTCCCTATGCTCCTCCGCCTCCGCCACCGGCCCCCAGTCCTCAAGGAGCACATACAGCCTCCTCCTGTTTGGACACAGCTGGCGAGGGCCTTTTGCAAACAGTGGTACTGTCCTGATTGCTGAGCCCCTCTCCTCTCCCCTTCCTTGTTTCCAGCAAATTTACCGTCCTAGCTTTTTTTCCCCCTCCGTTCTTGCTCTTTCACTTTCCTCTGGCCTCTCTTTCCTCTTCCTTCTTTCCTTATCTGCCCTCCCCTTACTGTTTCTCCTTCGCCGAGGCACTGTGCGGTACTTGTAAATATTGGGCAAGGAAAGTCTCGGAAGAAGAAATAACACTGATAAGAATACTTTATTATTAATATTTATAGTAATTATTATAATACTAATAACACAATCCAAGCGCATGACAAATCACATAATTTCTCATTGTCAATGAAAGATGCGTCTTTCCTCTCCACCTTGCGCCCCCCACAATAAGGAGGAGAAACCGCACAAGCTACCAAATATATAACAGGCATTGACCCCACAGCAAAGGGAGTGGAGGGGGCCCGGTGTGTTGTACATAGCTGTCAGGTTAAGGTTTAGTTACCTTCTTTACCCTTCACCCCCTCAAGGTTTCACTTTTCCTTCAGCTTTCCTCTCTTCCCCATTCCCATCCTCAGCCAGGCTCAGGCAATAGTATATTGTAAAGAAGACGTCTACGTTAAGCACCAGGACTACAAGAGGCCACAGAGACAGTCCCAGAAAAACGTTTATGACAGGTACCGCTCTCCAGTCAGCCCTCTTTTCACCCCATAGTTAACCACGCCCTTTTCTAGGAACAGGCATTTTAATTTACTTTTAGATATGTCCCTCGCTGGCCGAGCATAAGTATATTAAAAATCTTTAAATGTTTTTTTTTTTTTTTTTTAAATCTACTGCTTTAGCTCCCTGCCCCGCCCCCACCTATATACCTTTGACTTGTGGCATTTTCAGGATTCACAAAAGATCCGGAAGCTGTCTAGCCAGGTCTGGTGCTGAAATTGCCTCACCGAACTGGTTACATTCTTTGGTTGTGCAGGCCAAGGAGGGGCTGTTTTGGAAAATGACTATTCTGATTTTTTGTTGGTTTCTTCTTTTTCTACAACTGGGTTTATGTGTAGTGTTGGTTTTTCTTATTATTAAATATTGCATAAATTGCCTTTTTTTTTGGTAAAAAAAAGTATTAGGTGATATCTAGTACTAAAAGTACAGTATCTAACCAGCCAGAATGTTTCCTGTTTAATTTTTAGAACAAGTACACCTTTATTATATATTTATTATATTGGTACCAAATACAGAAGCAAACTATAGTTCTGTTCTATGTCCTCCAAACTGTATATTCTTGTTCTTAATTTCCAGTCGTAGGTATGATAGTTACCACTGAATGAGGAATTCAGTGGCACAGGCCTGGCTTCTGCTGTTTCCAGAAGTATTCTTTTGTATCTTACTCTGTAGTAGACTGTTATAAAAAGATAACACATATGTTTTCTTTTTTCTTTTGTGAATAA